>NW_015112654.1:811792-812142 GCF_001443285.1 Poecilia latipinna | reverse complement strand
TTTATGTTAAAATGGCTTGCTGATCACCAGTTCGGGTTATTTTATCTTTGTTTACCTTTGTTGTGGCGCATCACAGCCGCTGTAGTTTCTGAACGTTCAAGAAACGTTCAACTTGGACTGCTTATCTCGTTCATCTGTGACTATACGTCATTCACAAATCTGTTCCATTAAGTATTTAACAAACAAATGGCTTCTACCGCGATAATTATGTGAAATTAAATTAACATAATTTGATAGTATTTAAAAAAAATAGTTTGGTGCTCTCTGGCATCTTGCTTTGAGCTCAGAGTCTGAGGGGCTTTTCCTCTATCAAACTATTTTTTTTTCTATTTTTTGCCTCTTATTTAGTG
>NW_015112654.1:802608-808303 GCF_001443285.1 Poecilia latipinna | reverse complement strand
GAAAAATATCCCAACTTCACAATATGTGCTTTTAACTTAACAGAGCTCTGTGGTTCCTCAGTATGAGAGTCAGGGTGAGGAGGCATCATGTTAGGAAGAGAAGTGCAAGCTGCAGGATTTTCAGAACAAAACCGGCCCCACCTCAGCAAGTCTTGCAGTGCATTTCGGAACGATGACACAGCTAAAGAATAGTAGATGTGAGGTTGTGAAATTAAGTATTTGGCCCTTTACCTCATGGTTTCATATTTGCTTTTTTTTTTTTTTTGATGATGATGTCTTTCAAGCATTTATCTACAGCCTGTACTGGAGAGGTTCTCAGCTATTCTTTGTTCTCAACAAAGATCTTCTGTATGGCCAAGAACATGAATTTGCTCCCTCAAGGTATCTCAAGAAATGTTTTCTAAACTGTTTTTATGCTTTTTATTTCCTGTAACATTTTAACATTAGCTTCTGTTTGATAGAGAAGGTGATGTTGCCCTACAGCTGCTGCCAGTACTCCTCCCTGCTCCGCCTTACACATTTGGGAGAAGAGTTTTAGACCCATCAACCTGGAAGTTCAGAAGATTTTATTGATATCCAGCCTGTAAGTCGAAATTCATCTCTGAATCATGCTCCAATTGTTTGCTGTTTAAATAAGGGCATCACATTCAATAGTGAGGTTTTGTGTTAAACTAGAATCACTCTAAAATGAGTTTTCGAGAATGTAGAGCAATTCATAGCAAACTGTTCCAGCCAACCTTAAGCAGATCAGTTCAAGTGAGTTGGTGTCTTGTACAAAGATGGCAGGAGGGAGACGATCAATAGAGAGAGTGTGATGTGGGAACTACTTCCGTCTGTCATGAGGAGGAAAAAGCTAAACAGGTATTCAAAGCACTAGATTACTGGTCTGTCTGCTTTCTGTCCTTCACCTGTGGTCAGATATATGAATCATAATATATAAAAACAACAAGATCCCAAACACAAAAGGCAAAGGGATTTCCTCCATATTGTGACTGAATTTATCCTGAGAAATAAGATCACACAGCTCATTAGAGACACTTTCAAGAGTTTGTGTTTGACATATTTATTCTTCAAGACATCAGGACATAGCTACTTAGCTTACACAATTTCGGTCTCCTGGTGACTCTTACAAGAATGTAAGAGGGGAAGTCATGGCTTAAAAATAGATTTCAAATACCTCATGAATCTAATAGGCTACTGAAATAAGCAGCGAATCCACTTACTCTGATGCTCGTGATTATACAAAAGGTGTTTCAAGAATTTTATGTTATTGTTTGAAAATTGTTTTGACCTGTTTAGAACACTTCTGCTCATTCAGTTGTTGGCTCCTTAGCGATAAGTATGCTTTAACCGTGGGCCACCCAAGCTCCAGTGTGGTGGTGGTCAGTTGACTGAGTGACTGCACCTGGACAACAGTATTAAGTTTCAGTTGCTTCCCGAGGCCATAAAAATGTTAGCTGTAGTTCGCACGCGCTTGCTTGAGCATGTGCTCCTCCCATTCGTGTGCGCGAGCGCGCGCGGCCGTGAAAACTGAAAGTTGGTGAGCAGACGTTATCTAGCCGTTGCCGATGCAGGCGAGCAGAGAGGAACAGGGAGACAAAAAAGGGCAACAGACGACAGCGGAGAGACTTATGGATTAATTTTACCCTACGCCATTTTTAGAAGACTTTTTGTAGATAAACAACGGCGGAAACCTGGTGAGTTAACCCGCAGTGGTCGAGTTTTGCTCTTCTAAGCGTTGGGGAGTACTTCATAAAGAGTCTTAACGCCACTGACAGTAGTTTAGCTACCCTGTTTTTCACAGTTCAGCCTTTCAACGGGGCTACCGTAAGCAGAAGGTACTAAACCTATAAGTAAGATTAATGGTTATATATCAACACTGTTTTGCTATATTACTGCAACTTGGCAAAAGAAGAAACCTTGGAACACTGATTAGATGAAAATTGAAGTCACATTGTGAAAACATCTGACTTGGCTTCTAATGTGTGGTGTAAAACGGGATCTAATTCTCTTTTGCCGCATTTCAAAGATTGAAAGATAAATTTAATCATCAAGCTCGACCTTTTTATTTATTTATTTTATAAATCCAAGAATTGAAGTTTCTATAATTTCATGAGTCATTTTGCGAGGTTTCTGTTTAGGGACACGTGTGTGTCATCTCTATAGTGACACTGTTGAGACAGAAATATAATCATGCTTGGCAAGCATCTTGAGTCCACTTTGCCTAGTATCTGTTTGTCATGAAATGAAACCAGTTACCGTTAGAAGTTACTCGGTTATTGAGTAACAACAAACAGTGAAGACTGTGCATATAGAGCAACAAGCAAAAGGAATGTTGACAAAGACCATTTTTGTGGTTTTTCTGTAGAAAACATTTGATGGATAGTTTGTAGATTTTGTGAATCTTTTTACGTTACTTGACATCATGAACTCTTTTACACTACTCCCAAATGTGTAATAGTGTAGCTGCTGTGCATCAGTGGCTTTTGTTAAAATTAGCTTAGTGGAAAACAAAACAATTTTTGTGAGCTCTTGGTCGTCACCCTTCTATGAAATATCGTTTTATAGTACAAGTAATCATGTAATGTTTTTTTATTCATTCAGTTTAGATACTTGGGTATAAACTTATTTCTCATAATACTTCATATTACCAAGCAACTTCATATTACCAAGCAACTTGGTAATATGAAGTAACTTCCACATGGTTTTGGATTTCCAGGGTGCAGTTCTTTTTGTTGCATCATTTTATTTTTTACTAAGTCTTTATATTGTTTTGTACCACTATTTTGTTTTAGCAAGGAAATGCACAGTCAGTACTAGGATGTTGTGTATGAAAGGATTTGTTTGTTCATGTAAAATAGAAGCAGTAGGGGACAAAATTAGGGTTTAAGAAATGCTAAAGGGCAGAATCTGTCCAGAGCAAGACATTTCTGTCTCCCAGATACATTTTATCTTGTGAATCACTCTAGATGCTAAAATTGAACTTTCTTGACTTGTTTGTTAACCTGGAGCAGGTCAAAGCTTAAAAAAATATAGCCTTATGAAGGGATTGACTAACTATTTGTGGCCGGTTTGGAGAAAGTAGAAATCTGAGTATGTGAGATTAAATTTCTTACTAGAAGTATTAGTTTCTGAAAGCACATGTTCTTTGTTTTGGTCAACTTTAAATGTTGGCCCTGAACTGGAACCTGTATACACTGATGGCACTTTGACAAAGGTCTTTTCAGAAATGCTCTTTCTAATACAGCTCACACTCAAATACTTTATATTTTAGTTTAGAGAACTATTTTAGCTAGAAAAACAGTCTGACTTATGAAGCATTTTGTCAGCTGGAATAATATTTTATTATTCAACCTATTTTAGGTTGAATAATATTTGACATAAGGCTAAATGCCAGCTTTTTTGCTGTGCGGAGTTTGGATTACCTCTGTAGAAAATAAAATCCTTATCTAATCTTTAGTGGGTTTCCAGCTGAGGTGTAAAGTGTTTTAACTAAATGACACTGCTAACATAAGGCTGCCTTTTTCTATATCTTTATTTTTTAGATGTATAATTTCTCTTCTAATTTTAAGGTCATTATTTTCAGTCCTTCTTAAATGGGGAGTCTTGGTGATGCCCATGGGTGCTGCCAATTATATTGAAATCTCATTAGGTCTGTACTACATTTACTTTCTCATTAACACAGATATTCGTACTTCCCTGTTTTATACATCTGCAGCATAATCTTTTTACTGCTACTTAGTAAACTGCAATATATTTTCTTAAGCAATATGCATAGAAATGAATGATTATTTTAATCACAACTTTCTTCAATTTTTTTTATTTATTTATTTTTGCAACCATGACGTTTGATTCAGTTTTACAAAAGACACATTAAGCACAAATAGCAAAGGTAGGTCAACTATTAATAATGCTGAGTGAGCTTTGCTCGACTTTGGTGCTTCAGATGCAAATTGACTGCAGGGCAGTTTAGAAATATCAATAGAAATGGTTCACATGTACTTTTAATTGTCTTGTAGAGCAGAGTATCAAATTGCCATCAAAATATCAGTCTGCAATATTTGATGGCTTGTTTTAATTTAGTTTGGGGGTTTTTCTATACGCTGACAATTTATCTGTAGCTGCATTTCCATTACAGATGTATGCAAAACCTTGTCAATATTCCCCTAATGTCAACAATCACAAGGGAATAAGTTTGTTCATGTGACAACTTAAAAAAACATGCTGCACAATCATCATTGTCATACCACTTCCTGTCTTTTTGTTGTGTCTACCAGAAGGGACATCTGGTGGTCACGTTACTCATGTGATGGACATAGTGTTTCCACAGCAGTTTTGTGAACTATGCTAATTTTGATACAGTCATGCTAGGGCAAAAAAAAAATTTATCAAAAGACTTCCAATTTTTTTTAATTTTTTTAAATTGGCATATTTCCTTTTAATCAAATCTGTTTTCATAATTCAAATTTCTGCAATTTTACGGTCAACGGAAACGCTGATGCTAACTTATGACGCAAATTTCAGTCCCGATCACTGCAAATTCACTTTAACGCCATTAAGTTGCCAAGTCAAATTCATGCTTCATTTATACAACTTAACATTTACTTGATTGTGACATAATGTGCTTTGAAAACTGGTATCATCACCCCATTAACGTGAAACCAAGGTAAATGTATTTTGGCATGCAGTAATGATGTTGGTGTTTGATCAGGAAACAAATATCGTTTTGCTCATATTTTAAAAAACGTGACTTGTTCATATGATGCACTGCATCATCCTGAATGAGCATGTGTCTTTGTGGCTAAAACATGCAGGATTTGACTGTTGTTTTATGTTTGGGGAACTGAATGTATCATAACACACCCCTCTGTAGGGATGTTCCTTTAATTAAATGTTGACACCACCCAGAACGGTTGCAAAGACATTTTTTAAAGTTTACGTAACTCTGTCCTCTGTACTGGAGATAAAGTATGAGGAACTTCATGTAGATGTATGGTTTGCATACGTTGACAAAAGAGCAGTAAAATACAGTATATAGAATCTCAATAAATGGTTGTTGCATAATTGTAGCTATGTCTAGGCTCTTCCTCAGTCTGCTTCAGGCTTCCTGTTCTCAGTTCCTGAGGATGTGCATGGTCAGTTCAGCCAATAATAGCTCACAATGGCAATAATCTTGCAAGGCCCAACAGAGACATTGATTCTAAAGTAAATGGACAGCAAGCTACAGCAAAGAAACGTCAAATATTTACTGGAAGTGACAGTCATGATGGTTGTTACAACAGTGTTTTACAACTCGATACACCTTTAGTGTAAAAAGCAGCTGTTACCATTCTGCTGTCCTGCTTGGCTGAAAGCATCGTTTGACTCCATGTTTTGGTTTCTGGTTTCACACAGAAGTTTTATTTGTTCTGTGCTTTTCATTCTTATTATCGTTCTAAAACAGTCGGGCTGCAAAATAGAAGCTGTCTTTTCCTTTTTTGGTAATGTGGTAGTAATATAATGTAATTTGCAATAACTTCAGTGATGTTGAAGTGTTTGCCCCCTTACAGTTTTCTGTCTTTGCTTTTTTTTTGTCACTCTGAAATAGGGCTGTAATGATTCAAATCCTGTCTCTAACATGGACACTAAAGTTATAAATGTTTGGCCAAGGTGAGAGTTCATCAATTAAATTGACTGAAGATAATACATAAACTAA
>NW_015112654.1:796261-799370 GCF_001443285.1 Poecilia latipinna | reverse complement strand
TATCAATATTTTTTTATCCGTTTACTCGATTAATCTATAGAATACTCGGTTACTAATATATTCGTTTACAACAGCCCTACTCTGAAATGTTTTAGATAATCAAACATGATGAATATTGTAAAAAACATAACCGTAACCAGAGTAACTGCAAAAATCAGGTTTTTTAATATCATGAATAAAAATACTGAATTTATGGTCTATCAGAAAATCCTCCAGGAGAAAGTTCAACCATCAGTACATGTCGGTGTACACAGTCACACTTTCAATAGCAGGAGGAAAAATACTCTAAAGCACAGTAGTAAGGACACATCTGAATGATTAAAACAAAGTTTTGGAGTGGCTAAGCCAAAATCTGGACTTGGATATTGCACAAAGTATGACCATAGACGTGTCATTCAAACTCAGAAATCCTCCATCATGGCTTAGAGTGGGCAAAATGCCTTAAGACTTGAGTTATCACAAACTCTTGAGGTCAGTCATTGTTGTTAAGGATGACACCACACCATTAGGTCTCAGCTATTAAGTTTCTTTCAATAGAACTAGTTCCAATTTTGGAAAATTCAAGCTCACACCTCTGTTATGTGCTGCTGCTTTTCTTTTTCGGATTGTTTTTATCTATTTAAACCTCGGTTA
Organism: Poecilia latipinna; assembly: GCF_001443285.1. Lineage (NCBI taxonomy): Eukaryota > Metazoa > Chordata > Actinopteri > Cyprinodontiformes > Poeciliidae > Poecilia > Poecilia latipinna. The sequence goes on along the minus strand of NW_015112654.1, from coordinate 798,737 downwards.
ATTGATTTTGACTAATTTTGCTCGCGTTAACTCTGTTTTATTTGTAAAACAATGACTTGTGTTGACATGCCTGGTTTACCACTGTTTTAGGGTTAAATTGCATTGAGGGCAAATAAGTGAGTCACAGCAAAGGGAAAGGCGACCTTCAGAGTGGGGAGTCAGAGTCACAAGTATTTGTTGATAATGAGAAATTCCTTTCTATTTCAGGGTGATGTGCATTGAAGTGCCGTCATTGGTAACTGCATGTTTCTTTCATCACTATTTTGTGGTGTTGGTTGCTCACCTAATTAGAACATCCTGTTACTTTGAAACAAATGCAAAGAAGATGATTAAATGTAGAGGATGAAGTCAAATAGTTTCTAACCTAAACAGCTGTTCCTGTGTTTTGTGGATCCTGTGAATAAACATAGTAATTAATCCCACTTGTCTGATGAAAGCTAAAGCAGACATGTAGTTCTTTGTGAATACTGTTGTTTTACTGTAGATGTTTGTTGGCCAGACTCTATCACAGTTATCCCCTCTTCACTTGCAGCCTTCAGGCTATTTATGGAGCTCTTGACTCTTTGCACCATGTCACTATTATTCACTAAAACTAAAACTCTGTCCTCTTCTGACCACTCCCGCTCCCAAGTAATGCTCAAAATACCTCTTAATTAGTCACAATCTCAATTAGGCATTTACATCATGCATTTGTATAAGGGAAGGCAGGACTGGTAGTTTAAATAAATTAAAATTACTCTCAAGCAAATTCTCTCAGCTTTAGTTCTTTCTAATTTTGACTTGGGTCATCTAATATTTTGATTTAAATAACGTAACAACTCAGTTTTGTTTTTGTTTTTTTTAATGCGACCAATCATAGTTTCTTTTTGCATTTAATTTTTAGACTTTCGGATATGGAAAGTTGTCAGCAGTGCTTCAGATTTAGAATTTTTCTCATATGTTGGTGACAATGTTGTGTTTTTTTTCCCCCTCATGGCATTGGAGGATGTCAGTCTAAAGTTCAATTTATAATTTTAGAAGTAGACCATTTGAAGTAAATCAGTAAAATAAAAATAGATGCTCTTTAGATGAGTGATTTATAAAAAATAAATACAGAGTGAAAGAGAAAATCTGCTTGCTCAGGATACTGACACAATAAGCAAAGCTCTTTGTTTTCTGCTTGGTTGTATGTAAATGAAGACACTTTGCTTACTTTTGCATGTTGTAACTTTAACGTCAGGTGTCTGTTCTTGGGCCATTTGCTTTTCTCTACGCAACTTTGCTGTACGCACAATATTGAGTAGCATTTTATGATAATTGCTAGAAATGTTGGGAAGCATTTTATGATAATTGCTAGAAATGTTGGGAAGCATTTTATGATGTTAATTGCTAGAAAACTAAAATTACAAAAATAAATAGTGGCCATTATCAAAGAGCTGCTACTAGATATCCTCAAACAGGTATACTAGTCAGGGATTCCCCCAGTGCATTATAAGCCTGGCGGCCCGCCATGCTTTACTAGCCCCGCCGCCAGGCTAAGCGTAGCTTGTTTACGTTTCTAGGAAAGGGGGAAAAAAAAAAAAATCTTTTTTTTTTTTTGTTTGTTTGTTTGTCTTTAAAAGCCGGGCTGCAAGCGTCTCTTTTGCTCTTAGCATTTCACTAGCAGAGCAGATTTATTCCTAAATGATAGGTTTATAGTTTATGCATTTAAACCCGAAAGCGCGCGGACCAATCACACCGCTGGCGCCTCTGCGCTTTGCCTCGCGCGCTGCCGCTGCTTTACCTCAGCGGGATCGCGCGCGCCTCCTTTCACTCAAACTGGACACAGGCTGACCTGTATGGATGTTTACATCAACCTACTGAGGAATTATGATCCTTTGGAGAACTCTAGGTAAGAGTTTAAAACCCGCCGCGTTAGCTCTGGTTGCGCAGCTCAATGTGAACAGCAGGAAAAAGTTGTAGCGAATTCAGAGGCGCGTTGTGGAGCGGCGAGAATGATTTATCTTTATGAACGAACAACTATATGCGGCGTTTCCATCTCAACACGCTGCCCAGCGTGTGGCTCTGTGTCTGTCTTCCCTGTAAAGTTTATGTCTGTGGTCCCGGTTGGCCGGAGAGTTTGTGGATAATGAGCAGCGCTAACGTCATCATGCAGGTTCAGCCTGGTGAGGAGCTTTAACGCTCTCTCCTCGGAGTCACGCATCACGCAGATTTTATATTATTATTATTATTATTATTATTCCGGTTACACGATGCATCAAACCATATCAAATGCGTTGTCTACTTAGAGTTAATGCGCGCGGCCGCACGGAGATCTGAGAAACTCGTCCCATAAACTCGACCAACCAGAATAGTCTCTGTGACGCTTATTAAAAACTCAACAGACACGAAATGAAAGAGCTACTAAAGCCACATTAGCAGCACTGAATTAAATCTCCCGTTTGTAGCGCATGTCTGCGTAGTGCAGCAGATTACATCATCATGCAGGGCTGGTTCA
>NW_015112654.1:784280-793109 GCF_001443285.1 Poecilia latipinna | reverse complement strand
GGGGATTACCTCATCATGCAGGGTCGGTCCAAGGCTGTATGACGGCTGGAGCAGAATCTGACTTAGGGGCCCCTTTTGTTCCTAAAAATATCAGCACCTCTAACAGCTTCTGTGTTAGATTTAGTGAAATATGGGACAAGGGAGTAGTTTAATTGGCCAGTCTAAAAAGCAATAAGTTATAATCGCAGTTTACTAATTTGTATTTGTAAATTCATAGATTAAACTCACAGCATCAGATTGTTGCTATGGTAACAAAACATGAATAATGTTCTTTGAAGTTTTACAAAGTAAACTTGCCAGCTCCTTAAAATCTTGTATTTAAATGTTAAACAATTTAAACTTATTGAATTTATGTATGCCTAAACAATTGAATAAAATTTAACAGCATTGACCATCTCAATAAACAAGTGTTACATTTATGTATCTGTGGTCTGTTTTAAAATATTAGCATTTATGGAGCCCCTGAAGCTCTTGGGGGCCTGATGGAGCCGCTGACTTAATTTGGATAAAACAGAAGTGCAAATTTATTGTTTTTAGACTAGTTGTGGGTTTAAATAGCATTTCACTGTAGATCTTTTCCTGTAACATATAATTAAACCGTAATATTTTTACATTTCCTGTCAACTTAACATCTTAATACAAAACACAGTGGACCGCCTCGACGCCCCGACCATCGGGCTTAGCAGGTTTTCTGGGGGAAACCCTGCTAGTTTTAAAAAAAGTTTAGACTTCTTTTTAATCGACATTGACGGTTTTGGGTGATTGGTGATCATTTTGGGTGATTGGTGATCGACTGATCCTTGCATGTGAAGCCGATTTTTATCCTCCGATCTCATTTACCTCGGCAAAGGTCTAAAAATCAACCAATCTGCTCTCCTGTGAGAGACATTTGACTGACAGGCCAGGTGATGGCTGCACGTTTGCAGTTAACAATAGTCAACTTAGCGACTTTCATGCTACATTTAGCGACATTTCAGACAAAAAATTGGTATGGGCTAAAGTTAGTATCGGCAGGTCAAGCTTTTTAAAGATCAGTGATGGATGAGTGACCAAAAAACTGCATGGTTTTCAATGTTTAAAGTTAACTTACTTTCCATTTTTGCAGTCTTTTTCTTGTCAAATGAAAACAACTATTAGTTGCTTGTGTTGCACACTTCCACTTGATTTTGCTTATTTGCTAATAGCTTGAAAGAAATTTTTCAAAAGAAATTTGAATAGAGATCCAGCTACTAATCTCTGCTGTCGGGTACCTGGAGACAATGGCACACAGCACATGGGAGAAACACAAAGTTAACTACAAACCAGAGCTTTGATGCCTATTCCCAGTTGGAGCTTGTTGGATATGGAGAAGATCTGCAGAGGCAGAGTTGAATATTAAACCAAAAAATGTTAACAATTTGAACCGTTTGCCCTCACAGTCAATAATTTCTCAAAAATTTCAGTGCAGTTGAAGTTGCATGACTGTTTAGTTCCTGTGGCTAGTTAGGCGTGCTTTATCTTCACTCTGCAAAAGCTGAACTTGTTCCAGCGAAGTGTTCAGGCCTCAGAACTAGTGCTGCTTTATCTGCAACCTTCATACAACGGTTGGCAGTATGAGCTTGTTTGCTTTAGTTTTTCTGTTTGTTTCCTTCACCTCGGTTTTTTAAAGATGCTTTTTTTGCTGTGATGCTGACAAGGACCCACGATAACCAAAAAACATGACAAACTGAGATCTCAAATAACATTCTCTAGTGAGGGCAAACATATGTACCACCTGCTGTTGACATGAAATATTGCACACCAAGAACATGCAGTGTGTTTCCCCTGAAAACTAGGGCACATGGTTGGCTGTTGCAAAATTAAGTTTTGCAACTTAACTTTGGTTAAGCTACAAAAATTCAAAGGTGCATGAGGAGGAATCTAATTTCAGATTAATAGCGTTTGAGACCAGCCCGCCCGTAGAGCAAGTAAAGCCCGGTCATGTAAACCTGAGCAATGAAATGTTTGAATCAAAGTCGGTCCTGCTGTTCATTTTTCCATTTCATACTTTTAACAAATTGAAAATATTTTTTTTTGTATCAGATTAAAAAAGAAATAATTCTTTTTTTTTCTTTCTTTTTTTTGTGGTTAACAATAGAAAATGGAAGGAGAGAATGAATCACGGATTACCTACCTACTTAAAATACCTTTTTTTATCACAAATATGAGAACCTAGACTAAATTGAACTGTATGTAATTAAGTATGCAGCTATATTCACTATTAGATTAAATTTACCTTTTTCGTAAAGTGCATAGACTAAATTTAGTGTGAATAAGCGTTAAGTGAACTTCATTGTATTCATAGCTGCATCTCGGTGTTTGGGGTTTGTACTGTGGACATGCTTTAGAGAAAATGTCAAAGTTTGATCTAAAGATCCCAAATTGTTAGCATAAATATACTAAAATCACTGCAGATCTGCATGTATTAACATGTCTAAAGAAGTGAAACTCAGAAGCAGCTCTACCCTTCAGTGAAAAAATACGACTCTATGAACAGTTGAAAATGAATGGGAATGTTTATTAGACCTGAGAAGTCTGCTCTCTGTTTTGAGAAGAGCACCTGAGACAGTTTCTATTAAATGCAGCAATCAATCTTTTCACTCCAATAACACGTTGTACAACATTACAAGTCGTGTCTGTTTCAGATTATGGATCTGCTGCGTAATGTAAGATTTTGATAGGTTTTCATCTTCCTGCTGCCTGTATGTGCTGGCGAGCCGTCGGGATGTTTACCCACATACGGAGAGACATCTGCAGTATATTGATTTAATTTTGCATACAAGAAATCTGATTTTCAACAATTAAGATGGAAGATTAGAACAGCGTCTCCACCCAGAGAGAACATCCTGGGTAAAGCTGATTATGTTAAATGGAAATGATCAATGGCTATCTAATGCGCCCTCCAGATTGGGATGGACAAAAAATGGCCAATGCCTGCTAAGCCTGTCACAGTAAGCAATAAATCAATGAATAAATTAATCTATGACAAATCAAAACAAGTTCGATAATTTCCATTTGCATGATTGTTTTGTTTGTGCTTCTCTCTCTCTCTCTCTACCACCACGTCTTCAGACTGGTGGATTGATCCTAATTAGCCCCTTTCTCAAGGACAATTTTCTTTACAGACTTCATAATTAATTTATTTCTTGATCTGGTTGTTTTGTTTGTTTATTTTAGATATTTAAAAATGTCTTCCAGTTCCAGTGTTACATGTTCCTGAGAAATGATAGTTTATTGATCTTTGAGAGGGTGTACTTGCATTATTATACCATCATTGAAAAAAGTTTCAAAACATTTTTTTATCGCAATAACTTCTGGGACAATTTATCGTCCAGCAAAATGTATTAGCCTAAGGCCCGCTTACAAATTCTATACTAACATACATTAAGGCTGAACTTAAAATGCAATCATTGACTTATAGTTTCATTAAAGAAGTACTTAATTATGTGACAGAAGTAAAAAAAAAAAATGTCACATGGGTCAAAAGTACTTCATTTGCCTTCATTTGAAAACATTTAGCCAAATATTAATACAGCAGTTAAAACCAGGTTCGGTTCTGCCAAGGTGGTCTTTAAATTTTAAGTCGATTATTAGAAGTGTCACTAATTACTATGTCAGTCGAAGGAAACGAGAAAGCTTGGAAAAGATTACCACCTTGTGTTGCATATAACATTTTTGTAAGTAGAGTTTAATCTAAAAAGTTGTAGATTTGTCCTAATTTATTTAATTCAATCTTGAATTGTGGTTTGGGGAGCCACACAAAATCAGGCCAGGGGCCACAAAAGGACCTCGGACTCCATTTTGAACACCGTCACTCTAAAGACTAACGCTGATAAACCATATCGTATTTTAATTCTGTCCGGAGACTTTGCTAAAGCATATATGAATAGAATAAATGCAAAATAAGGTAGTTTTCAAAACTAATTTTATTTTGTTTGCGTTTTTGTTTTTAGGTTTAGTCCCCATCGTCCGGTCCTTCCCAACCTCCCTACCCTTTTTCCCCCATTGGCTCTTGCTCCCAGAGGGCGGAGATAAGCATGGGGTAAGACAGCTGAGACTAAACGTCAAGACAACGCCAGCTGAAGAGGCACACTCACCTGCCCTGGTAAGATCACTCACTGTGTATGTTAATGCATCTCTTTGACAGAACAGGTGTCTTCTAAAGTTAATTTAAATCTGAACATTAATACCAGGAGGGAATTATTTACTGATAAAAGGGAAGCTCAGGTGTTTGCTCAGTGATGCTCAAAGACAAACAAGTCTTCAACCTGCCATTGTTCCCCGGTGCCCCGCACCCTGCACACACACAGGTGTGATGCCTGGTCTCTCTGAAGCTCCTGTCTGCATTCAAACTGATCGTAGCATGAAGTGATTTTTTGGTGACACGTCTATAAAACGACCACAAACAGGTGATTTTATTATCACCTGTTTTTGTTTAACCTGTGGCATAAAAGACAAACAATGAGGGGATTTTTGTTGTTGTTGATTTTTACACCATCAATGGTTATCAATGGAAATAATTGTAAGGATTGATTATTTGACTTGTTTAGTTTCCTTTTAGAGCTTAAAATCCTGCTTAACAAGCAGCTGAAGCAGAAAACCTGTCCAGGAAGGTTGAACTGTAAATAATAAATTATTAGTCATGTAATTAGTCATGTAATTGACTAATATTTCTGCAGAATTTGTAATTGTTTAAAGAATTATAAATTCTTAGAAGAAGATTTGGTGATGCTGGTTTCAACAATGGTGTGACTATTTGACCTGAAGGAGTGGGAAGATTCTTGTTGGGAAGATTCCTCTAAAGCATGGTGCTTGGACCAAATATTAGCATTTTTTTTTATTCTTGTTACTATTATTCATTTTTTTAAATTATGGTATTCTGCCAGATCCCATGGAGTTTTTTATTATTATTATTATTATTATTTGTTTGGGGTGGGGGTTGGGACAAAAGACTGAACTGGAGAGCGTTATACAAATGCAGGCCATTTATCATTTAAAAGGTAATTAAATATAGTCACCTTTTCTTTTCAGTTTGCATCTATCTGATTTTTCCGTCACTCTAAATGAGTGTGACTGGTTGTTCTGGTCGATGACGGTCTTGATAATCACTTAATATGCTGATGATTCATTCATTCTACTGCTCTACAGCGCTCCTCCAGAGTTGTAGAGCATGAAATACTTGGTTTGTATTAGTCATGGTGCCAGTTATGACTTTTTGATTAAACCATAAAATTGTTGTTGTGATTATTATAACTAAGGACAATCAGAAGATTAATTTTCCATCTTTTATCCATCAGAGCATTTGATGTGAAATACTTAACAATACTGTTTTAGGAAACATAGGAACAACAATTTTGTTTGTTTTATGATTATTTCTTTGACTACAGAGATGATTACATGTGGTGTTTTTTCTATGCACTTTTAAATAATGGGGACCAATTAGGGATGCAACTAGCAATTATTTTAGCATCGATTATTTTGACATTTAATTGGAAACAAAAAAATGGCATATTCTCCAGATTTTTCATTTAACCACTTAAGCCTCCTTTACACAATATTAGAAATATATCAAAATATGCAAATAAACAATTAAATTCCCTTTTTAAATTAGAATAAGAAACATTTTTGCCTATTTTTTTACTGTGCACTTGACCATTTTTTCTGAAATAAACACAAAAATGGACAAGGAGAGCAGTGACAAACACCTGTACTGTGTTCATTGCAGAATTTCCTAATAAATAAATATTTTAAACTCCAAGAGTAATGAAATGTGAAATTTAAAAGTATATTTGCACTTTGAGAAAAAGCTCATATTTTTCACTTTTTTTTTGTTTTGTTTTGTTTTTAATGTGTTTTTAATTTCTAGCTTAGCCATGCTTGGTGTTTTGATGTCAACTATCTCATGTTGGTAATCCAACAGCCTTGCTTTTATTAACAAGCCAGCCTCCTCTCCCACTCATTTCCCTGAAGTCCTTGTGTCTGTGTGGGATGCACTCGACAGGAAAGCGCAATTATCCAGGAGGAAAAGACAGGAAAATGAGTCACCAGAAGAGAGCTTGTTTGTGCTTGTCTCTGTCGGTAATCTGATACCGATTAAACCCTTTTGTACATATTTTTCCTGTCATATTTGAGTGAAAATCAAGGGGAGAAGTGCCATGCAGAAAGATGGGCTGGATGAGGCACGAAGAGGAGAATGGAGAGAAAGCAGTGCACAGTTGTTGCTAGGAATCTGAGAGTGCAACATAATACACAGGCAGGAAGTATTCAGGCAGTGGGTCAGAAGATGGTGAACCCACTGGTACATTTTAATTGGTCTAACTCTCTATTTAGTCTTTTTTAAATATTATTATTAAATTAGAGAGCAGTATGTGTATTTAAGATTACTGTGTATTAAATGTAGCCCAGTTTTAGTTTAACTAATTTGAAAGATTAGGTTGCTATTGGTAGACTTCCTTCAGTTTCACTATTCTGAAGGTTTTCCAATAATGCCTTTTCTTCCAACAATATTGAAATATTTGCAGTTTTTCTTTCAGTCTGAAATGTGTTGAAGTTCCCATGGTCATGTTCATAACGACATTTAAAAAAATTCTGTAGTAGGGCTAAAATGAGTATTTCAATTATCAATTCATCATGATTAATCTCATTAATCAACTAACTTAGTAATTGATTAATCGTCAACAAATTTAGTAATAGATTAATTAATTGGAGCATACAGACTCAAAAATGTAATTTGCTGAAAGAACAAAGAAATGGTAATGAAGCCAAAATTGTACAAACCATATTTTGTGTTTAAGATGTTTGTAAGTATTTTCATCTGGTTCAAATTTACTAAAATAAAAAAAATCCTATATTATTGTATTTTGGACAATAAAATTGTTTTCCTATTTAAAATTGAACTTTTAATTTGATTGTATTTCTAATATTCAATAAAAAAAATTAAAAATATTTTTAATTGGTTAAATGAAAAAAATTTAATCAGAATAATTTATTACTAAATTGTTCGGCACAGCCCTAGTTTGTAGTCCAAAAATCTGAAATGGTTAAATGACAGTTTTTTTTGTGTATTTTTTATTATTATTTGTGTATAGCTTGCATGCTTTCTTTCTGTCTTAGTTTGCATGACGGAGTCTAAATTCTAACCATTTTGGCCATTTTAAATATTTTGCTTCCATAAAGAGTTAATATTGCTTTGTGTGGAAATGCAGTAAGCACAAGATAAAACAAAACCTGCAGGAACTTTATTGCTGGATCGTCACGATTCTCCCTAAAAGACTTGAGCTATGATTATTTTTAAGATAAATTACAAGAAAACTGACTGGTTTTTGCTTTACGCTGGACTGTTTCCTCCAGTCTTTACATGTACGCCTGACCAGTTGTTCTCAAAAACGACTTTCTCTCTGGAAGGTGAGATGTGTGTAAACATCTTTGCAAGCCAAATGATCGGGGGGATAAGGAAGCATTAGGGGCTAAATGAACAGATAGTGTTAACTCACTTTTGGTTTAGTAAAACGGGTTTACACTACCCCACTAAAGTCTATTTGAGAAAGAAGCTAATGCTAGCGTAGCTCTAGAGAGCTTTCTGTTCGCCTTGATTGCCAAGCAGAAGAGCCACGATGTTGTTAAAATAAGCTACAGCTGAAACCAGAAGTTTACATCCAAAGAATAAAACAGTTTTTTTATCTCACTGTCCAACCTATATCAAGAATAGTTTGTTCTGATTTAACTTAAGTTAAATGACCAAAATAATTTTTGTTTGCCAATTGTCACAATAATGAGAGAATATCAAATTTATATATTAATGTCAAAATCTAAAGCCTTAGCACTGTGTGACTTGGGTCAGACATTTTGAGTTTCCTTCCACAAGCTTCTCTCAATAGTTTCCTGCAATTCTGTTTTCTTGTTTTTCATTATTGTGGCATTTTACAAATGGATATTATTTTAGTCATTCTGATCACAAACAATAGCAGTTTGGTCAAATCTAAGGATGTCTTTATTTGGAATATGTGACCTTCTGGTTTTAGCTGTAAATGAGCATTTCCTGTAAAGAAGTTTAGTTGTGAGTGTAAAAGCAGCAAAAAGTCCCTGGTTAAATGTTTTTCTTCCAAACAAATCTAATGTAGTCTTTCATGACTTTCTGTATTACACAATCAACAAATGAGTGTTTCTGTGAAACTAATGTGCAATAAGGTGATTCTGAAGCATGGCAGCACTTTTTCTCGGTAATATTCCACCAAACTGTGATAACATGGCCTTGGGACTGGATATTTCTGTCACAACAGCTGTTCTGACACTCTATTGTGATGCGTTAACACCAAACGCACCATGTGCGTCAAAAATGCATCTGACGCTTCAAGGTCGACACGTGTTCACTTTTGGTGCGTTTACACCAAACGCGTTTTGAGCATTGGGCGCGTCTGGCTTATATTCAAAGTCTATGTGGAGCGTCAGACAAGTTGGATGCCCTCCAAATGGTTCAAATTGCCCTGCGCTAGACGCTTGAAAGGTGCCACAACAGCCCTCAATGCGCCTCCACATAGACTTTGAATGTAAACCAGATGCACCTGACCCTCAAAACGTGTTTGGTGTGAACTCACCATTAGGCTGGGCTGGTCTCCATCTCATAGGTTCAGTAAGGGATAGGCAGGGTACACCCTTGATTCATCGCCAGTCCCTCTGCCAACAGAGACGCATAACCAAAGCAGAACTACTGCGACAGGCTAACAGCTGCAGCCGGTCTACCTTTTTTTTTTTTTTTTTTTTTTTTTTTTAAAATTGTAGAAAAAATTTTTTTTTGCACCTTCAAAATATAAA
>NW_015112654.1:754039-781150 GCF_001443285.1 Poecilia latipinna | reverse complement strand
GCCAACAGCTGCACCCGGTTTTCCTTTTTTTTTTTTTTTTTTTTTTTTTGTAAATATGGTGCAACAATTGACTTTGTAGCCTCTAAAATGCTAAATATTAATTTTTTTTTATTTTCAGGCACATATTAACTTGTTTCCTGGAAGAGAACATATTGAGTTATGCTTCATATGTCTTTAAATTCTAGAGAAGCAGTTTCGGAAGACGTGGTTTTCAAACCCCCAAGCTACCAGTCTTGTATTTAACCCTCCTAAAGTCTTTTGTCATGGTAGGATAGGGGAGGCTGGGGCAAGCGTAAGTCTGTCGGTTCCCAAAACCACATAAAAAAAACCTTATAAAAGAGTAGAAATCTTGTGGGGTCCATCTAATTTCTTAAGACCCCAGGAGGGTTGTTGGGGTTGGAAGAGAAAATGTGTAGTTTGTACATTTTGCTTTCCCATCATATGCCTTTTTATACATTGAAGTTGCTTACATTTTCTTCCTGAAACTAAACTGTTCTTTGATGTGAGTTTTCCCCAACTGATCACAGTTCTGTTCCCGTTTCTGTAGGTGGTGTCTGGTGGAAGACTGCCATGGCTTTGCTGCGTTGGAACCTAAAGCTTATGGTGACATTGACGATGGTCAACCTCTTTATCTTCATCCTCATCTCGCGTAACAGCAGCACAGACAAAGATGGCCGTCGGAAGCCCACTGTTCCCACCGATCCATTCTGGACCAAGCTGGCCCCCAGATTCCCCTACTGGAACCGCCAGCAGCAGATCATGGATCTTCAGCACAATCCCATCATCACCTTGAACTCCAGCATTGCAGACTTGCCCGACTGGCTCAACGACACCAGTTTACCTTCCGATCCCTGCCAGCCCAACCTTGGGGTCAGAACTCAGGTTAAAGACTACAATTCTTTACCGAACCGCTTCAAGGACTTTCTGCTATACATGCGCTGCCGGTCCTACCCCGTCCTCATGGACCAGCCGGACATCTGTAATGACCCCCCTTTCCTGCTCCTCGCCATCAAGTCCCTGGCGCCGCACTTTGTCAGACGCCAGGCCATCCGCCAATCCTGGGGCTCGGCAGGCATCGTCGCCAACATGACGGTGGTCACCGTCTTCCTTCTGGGGAACGCCACAGCTGTTGACCACCACCCAGATCTGTCCGAGATGCTGCAATACGAGAGCCGACGACACAAAGACATAGTGCAGTGGGACTTTAGAGACTCCTTCTTTAACCTGACGGTTAAAGAGCTCCTCTTCTTGGAGTGGATCCAGACCCGTTGCCCTGGTGCCCGCTACATCTTCAAGGGTGACGACGACGTCTTTGTCAACACCTACCGTATCCTGGGCTTTCTCAAGGGCCTATCAGGACCCAAAGCCAGGGACCTGTTTGTGGGTGACGTGATTACCAACGCGGGGCCCCACCGGGACAAAAAGGTCAAGTACTTCATCCCAGAGAGCATGTACACCGGAACGTACCCGCCATACGCAGGAGGAGGGGGCTACCTTTACTCTGGAGACCTCGCCGCCCGCCTGCATAACGTCTCGCAACACGTGGTACTCTACCCCATCGACGACGTCTACACCGGGATGTGCCTCCGGAAGCTGGGGCTCGCGCCGGAAAAGCACAAAGGATTCCGGACCTTTAACATAGAGGAGAAGTACCGGTCGAACCCGTGCGCTTACAAGAGCCTGATGCTGGTTCACCCCAGGACGCCGCAGGAGATGATCCAGATCTGGTCCTGGCTCAATCGACCTGACATCACCTGCCAGTGATCAGACCGACGGGACCCACTTGGCTCAGTTTGGCCCCGAAAAGTGACATGTTTTTTATCTTGAACAGGGTCATGACTTAAAAGTTGGCAGCTTTAATAAGACTACATAAAGCTGTGGGAGAGTAAGAAATTATTTTCTCGAGCTAATTCAACAGGCTTAGCTTCTTTCAAAGTGAATGTCTTCAAAAATGGATATTTATGTCTGCTATTTATGAAAGCTTTATACTGCTTAAACACTGTCAACTCCACAATGGAGGTTCTCAATGCTGTATTAATATAGAGTAATATAGAGAAAACCATGATAACATCATCCCTCTTACTCTGATGGAAAGTTATAAGAAGTATTGGTGAAAAAAGCACCAAACAACCGGGTTCACTGGCAAGAAAAGGCGATCCCAGGTAACACTTTGTAGTTTTTTTGTGTGTTTGTTTTTATTTCCTTGAGGCTTATAAACTGTGCTGCTATTCCCATCATCCTCCCTGAAGTATTTACATGCAACACTCCAAGCAGAGCTTCAGCATGACTTTTATTAGTATGTCTTTTTAAATGAGTCGCTTATCTGATCAGAAAGAGTGGTGTTGCAGAAATCCATAGCTGTTTCACATTGTCTGTAATAGAGATACTTTGCTTTCACGTGTTTTTTTGTGGATACAGCAGACTGGGTCTCTGGATAAAATGGTGGCCTGGTTCTGTTTCGCTCAGCAGGATGAAAGGTGAGCTGGAGTAATCCAAGGGTTAAAAAAACCTGGATGTGAATTTTATTGAAGATTAGGTTTTTATTTATCATGAGTCGATAATCAGTGCTAAATCTTCCCACTAGAATATCTGTCAAAACATCAAACATTACGTTTCCATCCCATCACGAAGCTGATGCTGAAATGTTTACCAGTTGATTTTTTTTTTTTTTTATGTTTTCTAAAATGGTCCAGATTCATTTTAGGAGGAAACTATTATCAGCTTTATAGTTAGTGCTTTTTCCTGTTTGTGTCACTTTTCTTTTTAAGGAAAGCTGCATTTTGTCTTGATTATGTTCATTACAGCGATATGAAAAGTAGAAGAAATGCACTCTGCACAAGATGTAAATGCAGATACAAATGCTTTTCTCTGTTAGGATTCTGATAGAAAATGTCTGAAATGTCATTTTTAGTCTGAAGCTGATCCTATCTGGTCAAACCTCACATTATTTTCCGTTAAAGAAGCTCCCCCTGCTGGTCAGGGGGATAAACTCAGGCTTGTCAATGTTTTGTATGCAAACTGATGTCTCTAGATTAGAACTGGTTTTATTTTTACTATCAGATTAGATATTCACTCTGTTGCTTCTTAGAATCCCCACCCAGCTGTCGCCTGTGATTTGATTGTCTTTGTCTCTGTCTACTTTAAAATATTAAAACAACACTAAAACGAGCTAAAGAATCAACAGCCACTCAATTTATACTTTAAAAAGTTTAAATACAAGTAAAAACACATTTTTAATTGTTTTTTTTTTAAATCAGTAATTGGTTAAATTATCTCTCAGAACAGTTGGTGGCTACTTGACATGTTTACTTGGTGTCCTATTCATACATTTTAGCAAATTTCTTTGACTGTTCTGGGGGTTTTTTCACACTCTAGTTGGATTACATCTTGCTTTTACCTTTTGTTGTGTAAAGCTTACAGTTGCCCTTCCTCAGACTCACCTCAGATAATCCACTTCAATGTTTCCAAACTAAGGAGTTTTCACATCATGTTTGCTTTTCTAAAACCCAACAGTTTTTTACTTGTCACACAGTCGAAACCACACATAAGTCCAAAATGATCACCAAACCAGATATACTTGCACTGTATGTGTGAGGATGTTCTTCAGTTGCGTTAATTAAGCTTGTTTTAAGCAAATTATTTAATTTTCAATAAAGGTATTTTTTTGTATGGTGATCTGTTATTTAAAATAAATAAATTGTTAATGTAAAACCTATGAAAGCTTCCTAACTAGCAAATGTTCTTCTGCTTTATAGCAAAACTTTAATAACACTTCAATAATTCAGCTCTTTGCCAAGTGCTTCCAAACTGTCCACTTGCTCTGTACCAGGTTATTCGGCAGTCTGATTTCTACAAAATGACCCAAAAAAAATTTACAGGGAGAAAAAATATAGACAACTATGGCTCCAGAGAACACTTATTTTCCAGCAAGACAATAACCCAGGTGAAACTACACAGAAATTGTTTCAGGACAACGTGGGTGTTCTGGAGTGGCTCAGTCAAAGCCCTCAATCCCATAGATAATTTTTAGCAGGACTTCAGCAGAATGGGACAAAATTATAGTCTCCAGATATGACTGAGACATATCCATTCTGGACAACTATATGCTGTTGTAGCTAAAAGTGAATCTAAATACTGACCTGAAGGAATTGATACTTGTATAATGACTTATTTTGTGGTACATGTCATTTTGTCATTAAAATGCATCTTAGTAAAGAAAAAAAAATTTGTGAAAATAACTTAATTTTGTTGATCAGGATGGATTTGTAAAGAGCACCATTCCTTGGATGCTCTTTGATGAATAGAGCATCAAAGGAATGGGTAAGTTTTATAGGCACAGTTAGATGGCACAAAGCTCCAACACTGCTTTACCAATACAGCAAATCTTTAGCTTATAAAAATCTTTTTTTAAAATTAATTTTGTAGATTTTTATGGTTTCTGGGTTTATTGCATTGTTTGAGAACACGAACAAAATTGTAGCACAATTGCTACAATTTTGTTCCAATTGTAGCAATAGCCTTTTTGTAAAAAAAAATAAAATAAAATAAAATAAAAAATTGGTGTGATAGCAACTTTCTGCCAGCAGAGGGTAGCATTGTTCAAAGAATTGTTGAGAAATTACTGGAGATTTTTGTTGACACCCATTCCTCCTTACAGAGTCTGTGTCTTCAAGTGTAGCTTGTCGTTAGAAATTCAAATAAAGATCATAATCACAGTCTTCAAACAGGATGTGGGGTCTAGTTCGGTCTGTGTGTTTAGTTGAACTGATAAACATACTGATCCTCCACTCTGGAGCTTTTGGATCAACAAGGACACAAGAGGGATGACCATCGGTCACTGCCAGCAACAGATCTAATCAGAGCAGACAAGGGACTGGTGTATTTACTTGTTTTAATAGCAAAGTTACACCATAGTCCAAATAAAAGAATAGGGAAAAGAAGGTTGTTTTTTTTAGCATTACATTTCTAAAAGTATTAAAAACTGTGTGTCATCATGTTTTGTAGCCTTTTCAATAAATACAGGCTATATCTGATTTTTAGTCAGGCATCTGCTGAGGCTTCGTCTTTGCGTGTATCCTCTGTCTCACGTGGGGATAAAGGAAAGAGGAAATTGTTGGCAGGACAACCGTATCCCTAAGGCATGGGAATGAAAAACAGGGATATCCAAAGTGGGAGTTCCTCAGACAGAGATCCAAAAGTTAGATTTTTTTTTTTATGGAGAGCTGTTTCAATTGAGATGGATGGCATTTGATTTTTTTTTTTCAAAGGTCTTGATGTGCCCTATCAGAGGCGCTGCCAAATAACTAAAGATCCTTGTATATGACATTATATTTTTCTTTGTTTCATGAAGTCTTTGAATTAATTTAAAATGGTAAAATACAATAAAATATTATCCCTCTTGTTTCAAACTATCTAAATTATCTAGTACCGGAGGTGAGCTAATTCTATATATTTTTATTTTTCCATTTTCCTCTTCCTCCATTTGGACTGATGAGTTGCATCCTGTCGGCTGAGATTTATCCTCAGGAAGATTTCAGCACCTTGTGTCTCGCATCCTGCAGTGATATCCTGTTGAACCCATAGAATAAATTTAGACAAGAACATTTCTGTCCCTGTACATCTGAGGACAGGTTACTTTATCGTAACCAGGGGCCGTCTGTTGCAGGTGATTGAGTCAAGAAAATGAAAAGAGTCTTAAAAAGAGCACATTCAACCATATGAGGGTCATTTTCCCTGCAGTCCCTGGAAAGTTGATGGTAGACAGTAAAACACTGCCCCTGTTTTATAGATATAGAAAATGATGTAGAAAATGTTCACAGAGAATGAAGAGTTTGACGTTGAGATCAAACCAGCATGAGTGACATTATGAGAGAGTACAAACAAATCTATCGTCAGCGTAACAAGTGACATTAGCAGGCCGAACACAAGGAAATCCCTAAATTAACTGAAAAGCAGAGGGCCCGACACCAAACTTTGAGGAACGCCGTATTGTTAACCCTTTGCGCTCTCTACAAACGATGTTTTTACGCCGCCGTCCAAGAGTAGTAACATTCCTTTAACCTTTTTATCTTTTGCCATGTTGCATCTAGGCCTGTCACAATAAGCGAGAAATCAGTTCCTTGCATGATAAATTAGAAGAAACTCAATAATTTTCATTTGCTTGATTTATCGTTTTCTCTTTTCTCTCTCTCTTTTTACCAAAAACTGAGTGGTGAAAGTATCCAGTCTGGTTGTTTTGGTCTCAACTAGCCCCTTTTTGGAAAGATAAGTTTGTATACAGAGACTTCATAGTTCATTGTGCTTGTTCTTTCTGCCGTTTTCTTTATTTTTTATATTTGAAATGTCTTCCAGTTCCAGTCTTTAAATGTTTATTAGAATTTAAACGTTATTGATCCTTGAGAATGCGTTCTTGCATTATTGTGCCATTACTAAAAACTGGTTTAAAAACAATATTATTGTTTATCGCAATAGCTTCTGGGACAATTTATTGTCTAGCAAAATTTATCGTGACAGGCCATGATACATCACAAGCTCCAATAAATGGGTTTATTGGGATTTCATATGACAGTCCAATTAAAAAGCAGAGCATAATTTGGACATGGAAGGAAAACGGTGGCATAAACCAAGCAGAGGACACATTAAACATGCTTTAGATGACGTGAAACATGTAAATCCCAGAAAAAACCCACATCACCCTGAATACAGCATTCATTTTGAGGTTATGAGGCAAAGAGCAAAAACCTTTGAGTGGTATGAATACTCATGAAAGATGCTGTGACATGACCCAAACGTTTACAGCTATAACACCAAAAAAAAAAAAGAAATCTAAAAAATGTCGATGTGATTATGTGGTCACTCAACTTGAGAAGCCAGTAAATAATTTATGATTTTTGTCTTTGCAATTTCTGCAGACATCTTGGAGATAATCGGAGCAAAACCTCGGCCATTTAGACGGATATTTGACTGAACTGCCGGCTTCATAATTTCTTATCTCTCAGTACGAGTCGCAAAAACTTACCAGATGTTTCAACTGCATTTAATAAGGAATGTTACCAATAAACAGACACTTCATGACTGGACGCAGAGACGTTAACACAAATAACCATCCTGGTCCCAGTTTACTCTGTGATGCAACTGCAGTGCACTTTGGTTTTCACAAAAACAAAATTTGCAGCTTTTCCACTCGAGGCTACGGAGGGAGGACGCTGCGCTCTGATTCTTTATATTCTTCAGGGAGAGGAGAAATGTGGAGACGAGGGCATGAAAACACAGACAGATCAGAGGGGGGCACCAGCACCGACGGGAAAAATGAGCTGGAGGATAAACAGAGGAGGCGAAAAACGGCCAACCAGGGAGAGACTGAGTGGAAAAGGAAGCAGAAGAACATTCTGCGAGAGAAATTATGTCAAGAGGAAAAAATTAATTGGTGGAAAACCTTTTACTTTTCAGACAACGCACTACTTGTGCTTCTAGGTCACATTACTCACTCTGTCTGCTCAAGTGCCCAGACGGCTGCTCTGGTTCTGTTCGAGCTTTCTTCCTGTTAAAGGGGAGTTTTCCTTTTTGCTCTCTCTACACGCATGCTCAGGAGTGAGCGCTGCAAGACGACTTGATGCAATCTGCTTGGTTTCCTTACACAACTTTTTAAAACTATTTGAATAACAAACTGAACTTGATGCACAGTTTGATAACTAGGATCAGTTAGAACGTCTGTATGACAGAATAGACAAGGTTCCTTGAATCACTGTTTTGGAAATTGGCCCAATATCAATAAACTGAGTTGAATTACTTTCTAATAAATCCTCAAATATCAAGCAGGTCAGCT
Source organism: Poecilia latipinna (assembly GCF_001443285.1). Lineage (NCBI taxonomy): Eukaryota > Metazoa > Chordata > Actinopteri > Cyprinodontiformes > Poeciliidae > Poecilia > Poecilia latipinna. The sequence goes on along the minus strand of NW_015112654.1, from coordinate 773,325 downwards.
GTATATCTATCACCTTCTGGTAACATGTCCAAGATTATCCACATCACTTTCAATGATGAAACATATTGAACGTCAATCCCCGTTTCTTCAGACGGAATACAACGGCTGCTGTTCTTCACGTTCCTGCCAGATGGAAAAATACTGGCGGGTTCATCCCATATTTCGTACAGCCTTCCAGCTTAAATGTATTTCTTTTAAATCGCAAAAGACAAACTGTGTTCTGCCCCTCTTCTTTTTCACTCTAAAAAAACGATAATCTGCAAACATCTGCTTAAACCTTCCCACAAAGCCTCCTATGATCATGTTTAATGGTTGTTTTATTGGCCCCAACAGGAAAGACATTTGCAGCACATCCACGCATCAAACAGTTAAAAAATAAAAGGACCAATTCACAACCCGGTGCACACATTGTGCAGTCAGTATAAAAGAAAAACACTGCAATGTGCAGTAATATGGACAGCAGAGTTTATAGCTTCTTGTCATCATGCATAAAAATAGCAGCTGGTGCAGCACAGGCTCTGAATCTGTTGGTCTTTACTGCAGGCTCTTTACACCAAAGCTGCTTTTCATACTTCAACTACTAGGAAGTGTACTTGTTATCCTTTGGCTCTTATCTTAGTCGGTTATATATATATAAGAATTGAAAGTATTTCTTCTCTGTTTATTGTCCCCTTCATTCGTCTTCCTTCTTTCATTTCCCACTCAGATGTTCCTGGCCGGCTGTGGTGAATTATCCCATGACTGGGTCAGATCCAAAGCAGCAGCAAACAGTTTTCCCTCCGTTCCCAGAAACAGAGCTGCCGGTTTAAAATTGAATACCTGGAAATACGACCAGAAACCTCGTCACAGTCCCAGCTTGTTATATTTGTCTGGTATCAAAGATCCAGAATCACTTGATTCTGCTGATTCTCTGTTTTCCTTCAGATTGGAGAGGAAAACCAGTTTTCTTCTCTTGTACTGAAAATTTTGTAACTAGGAATTTTGCAGTGTAGCAAATTTAGTGAACATCTTGTTTATTGTGCAAAAACAAATGAAAGGTTTCTCTAACGTCCTTTTGCTGCATCAGCAGCAGCAGCAGCAGCAGTGCTTATTGGCTCATTCTATTTCACAATAAATGTATATAACCGAAAATATGACATCAAAATATTCTTTACCTACAAAAGATGAAGTCAGTTTCAATGAATTTGCAAACTTATATGAAGCACCGTCAGTGGTGTCTGAATTACAAATAACATGTTTCAACAAACTGGGATAAAAATTCATATTTTCTCCTAATGATTTTTATCTTGTCTTGACCTTACAAAACATAATAGATGTAAATTATGATAATTGATAGAAGCTTAACTTAACTTGATGGTTAAAGATTAGTTTGAAAATGCTTGCTGTTAGAAAATAATGACAGCAAGCCAAAAGATCCTTTTTCCTTGGTGTTGAGAAGAAGTCGCTGGACGCTTGTGGTCCTAAACACCACATGAAATTAAAAGGAACCAAAAAATAAATGTTCTTTCTTCGTCTCTGCGGCGTCTGCTTTCTTGTGAAACCCTTTTAGTACAGCTGAGGAGCTCTGAGGCAGCTTTGTTCGTGCTTTAAATTCATTTACAGCTCATCAGTCTGTTTAGGAAAGTAATGAATCAAATTACTCAGGCTGAATTACCCAGCAGGCCGCAGTTTGCCCAACATAATTGTGTTGTGTTCTGTCGTTTGCTGCACCCGGAGTGATTGACTGGGGACGCAAAGTATGGAGAAGAACTCTGAGCGGCTCACTCGGAGCCCGGGGTTGCAGGTTTTAGGTCAAACATGAAGTGTAGCAGTAAATGAAGTGAGGAAAAAAGGGAAACGTTGTTCTGCAGCTTTTTAGCCTCGTTTTGAGCTCAGCTGACGGTAATGATCCGTGTCCCAAACGTTTTCTCATCTGACCAAATGTGGTTGTTGTGGTCCGTGGCTTTGAAACTTTGCAATTACACTTTTAAACTTACTGGAATTTTTTTTTTTTTTTTTTTGGGGGGGCACTCCCTTCCCCGGGGGAAGTTCATCCCACTGTATGTTCAATCTGGTTAAAGATTCCTTCAAACCAAACACAGCCAGAAGACTCTGCAGCTTCATTCTTCAAGAAACACGACGGCTAAGCCTGCCTGAAATACGAGCACGTTTGTTTTATTCATTTCAAATCAAATTTTATTTGTAGAGCAAAGGCATTTCAAAGTGCTTTACATCAAAACAAACACAAAGTCATGCGACATAGAATCAACAATCAAAACATTTTTCTGTCCAGCCACTGCGAGACGTGCGCTCAGGGAAGTGATCGGGTGAATGATTAACATGACAAGATGTTTGGCCTAAAACGGTATTTAAATTACATACGGAGTATCTCAAAGTTTTCTTTCAATATAGAGAAAAAAAAAATCAAATCATTAAATGGCATGTTTAAAGGTCCTGATTTTTAGAAAAAGTCAAAAGTTCAGAACAACGTTTAGCGAGCAAATAGTTTTAAGTAATCATAAAGACAACTTATAAGCAATATAGTTGACAGTTTTAGTCTGCAGTTGTTTGTAAATCTGAGCTTTAGGAGTGATTTAGAGGGAGGGGTGGAGCCTTTAACCCCCCTAATTATAGCTTGTCTTCCCTGAAGGCAGTAAAAATAAATAGTTGTTGGGTATTTGTATGCATTCATTCGGATCAACAATAAATTTTCTGATTAGCGTACTCCCTCTTCAGCACATTTTGAGCAATTTTATGGATGTCTCTTCTCACTGCTACACAGTCATATTCAAATATTATTAATTTTTACCACATTTATGTTATTTCTTTTTCCAAACTGTATTAAATTCATCTGTTTCCTCAAAATTCTACACATAAATATGCCCCATTACGTCAATGTGGGCAAAAAAAAAAAAGAAAAAAAAATCTCATGTCAAAGTTGATGGAAGCAGCTCAATTCTTAGCCACCTGGTGGTGAATAGTTACGCAACGCGATGTCTCGGTTTGCTATTTTTAATAAATTTGTGGGGAAAAGAAAAAAAGCTCAAACTTTTGTCCATGTCATAATTTGTGAGCTGAATTTTGAGGAAAGAGAATAATGTCAATATGGCTGCAACATAAAGTGTGTGAAAAGTCAAGCACTGTGAATATGTTCTGGATCCACAATGTGTGACTTTGACTATGTTTTTTTTTTTTTTTTTTTTTTTTTTTTTACCTTATACGGCCATGTTCAGTCGCTGGACCATTCACATTTATATCAGTTATGAAGTACTGCTAAACTAAGCACCATCTCTCATTCTCCACTAGATAATTGTAAGGCGTTATTCACCAGTCTAAGCAAAACGTCTGACCAAATCGTTAAAATCTTCTCATCTCTGCAGCTCCTAAAACCCAGCTTAAAACTTGACCTTTGTTGAGCTGTTTGCTCTGTGTGGTACACAACACTGTTGTCTTTGTTTTGGCTGGGGATCCTTTTCACGCCCAAATATTTTACGGACTCAAATATCGAGACTTTCCAAAGACAACGAGAAAGTCTGCCTCCACGGCAGCAACATAAAAATCCTTGAGCAATTATTCAGGAATTACCCACAAGATGCACATATTACACAGCGTCACGATGATCTGTAACTCCTCAGCCTTAAATGCGTTGATTGCAGCACTGCTCTGACCAAACGCATCACTACAATTATATCAAATTAACTTATAACATCTGTTTCTCAGTGGCTTTGGAATCCACTCAAAGTGCATGCAGTGACCCAGAGTCGACTAGCATCTGGTTCATATTCCGTTGACTTTGTACCTCCTGGATGTTTGTTTTTATTTATTTATTTCATTATTTTATTAATTTTCTGGTGGCAAGCTTTTTAAATGGCATTGGCGTCGATGACTCATCAACACCTAAAGTGATACTGAAGATAGTGACAGCCCTGGTGAGACAGAGTGACTTATTTCTCAGCAACATTTCTGCTGCGTTTATCTCAGCGTAAATCTTCAGGGAAATTGTTTTGTTTCCATGTCTGCGTATTTTAAGTGGCATCGTTTGCAGACGTATTCAAATTTCTCTGAATTAGTCAAACGGCTACACTTTGGCAAGTGTAAAGGTTTCAGCCAGCTGAAATTGTTGGAGTATAATTTCAAACTGGATATTTTTCTCCTATTAGAAGCTAATTCATTGTCGTATCTTTTACACAAGTCCGTCCAAATGCTTTTTTATTTTGACCGTCGGTTTTTCAAATTCAACTCAATTCAAATTCAAAAATACTTTATTGATCCCAAAGGGAAATGAAATAAACTGCATCTCACTGCTCTGGTGGGGATGGTGTTGTCCACACAGAAGTTTAATATATAATCGGACTCACACATTGATGTCCTCTAAAGGCTACAAATTGAGGGAATTTGTAACCTCAAATCAACCTCGTAGGGGTTCTTCAGCTTCTTGTGATCACTTCCTTGTCGCTATTTTTCTAACAGGTAATCTACTAAGAGGAAGTCATTTTTCCACTTGATCACAAGGGTTAAGATCTTCTCGCCACCTAGAGTTAAGAAGCAACCTACACCTGCTGTTGGACTCTACTGCCTCTTTATCACAGCCACAAAAGCAACACCAAAACAGGAGGTTGTGGGTTATATCTCAACTGCTCTCCTCCCAGAGGCAGAAAGAAACAGCCATAAGTAAGTAAGTTAATACGGGATATTTTACAAGCTGAGCTGTGTGAAAACATACTCTATAAATCACTTCTGAGCTGCTGTTTTCCAAAGGAGTAAGGGGTTGCTCCGGGGTGTAGAAACATTCTCTCTGTGAACCACCGAAGGCCAAACTGAGGCCCTGGATCAGTTCATGTTATTACACCTGCAACCAATAAGAGGATCTCTAGCGTGGACTCTCTGCATGCTAGAGGTCGACCAGCGAGAACACGGGGCGTCCCGCTGCTCACGTCTCCCTGTTTACCACTGTCTCATCGCTTTATGTGAGAATTATTCTCTTCATGCTCACTTCATGTGGCTTTTTCTTGCGTTTAAAGGGGAATTTTTGCTGCATCCGTTGGTTTCAACATTGACTCACATCCTGGTTTAGGGAGCCAGGATGGGAAAGTAGAGCCGAGTACAAAACTTCAGAGCAGAACTATTTCCTCAAATGTTTCTTCAACTGTTAAAAATCTGCAGGCTGTGCAAAAAAAAACAACAAAAAAACGTTTGAGGTGTTGTTTATGCTACCGTAGACAAATCTGAATCTGAATTACATGCTAGCACAAATGCTACATGCAACATATAGACCTCACTGTGAAACATTCTGAGCTATTTTCTATGTTTTCAGAACTCTAGGAGTTCAGTCCATTACTGCACTACTCTTAAGTAGTAAAAAAATACATAAATACATAAACATCTGGCACTGGTCGCATTTGACACATGTGAAGTTTAACAACATATTTCAGCAAACAACATAAAATTAGGGCTGGCTGTGTGTTTTGTCAAACTGTTGGTAGGAAAAGAAATGAAACTGATTCATCAGACAGATTCAAATCTCGACACTCTTAGCACAACTGTCACGTTGCACAACTCTTGTGAAATGAGGGGGAAAAGAGGATTCTCGGGTGAAATGTTTGTTCTGATCCATCACTGCATGCTGTCTGCCACCTGGACACTGCGCTCGCAGCCTGGAATAAATGATGTCCCACTTTAGTGAGAAATGTATTTATCTAATTTTCCTTGCTTGGAAGGAGGATTGGACAAATACTTGACAAATACAAGTAACTTGACTTTGTTTCTGTCTCTCTCTGAGGGAATAACAATGTGTTAGCCATGTGTTAGGTTTTTACTCTGAACCCTCCAGACGACACAATGAGCTCAATTTTGGCTATTATAAACTTTTGTCCTTCGGGACACTATTTTCTTCAGTGAGCAGACTAAGTCAAATCAGCAGAATGTTTGCTGCTCACATGGATAGTCCACTCTATACCCCCAGAAAAGTTGTAAACAAAGGGGACAGAGGCAGGACCATCACTACATGCAGCCACTGGCATCTTTAAACATGAACAATTAAGAATAAACAGCAGACAAACCTTGTAGTGTTGGGGTGTTTACTGATGTTTTTGTTGTTTTTTTTTCAGTTTACATGAATCTTGTAAGTGTCTACTGTACTGAGGTGTCTGCAGACACATAATAGTCAATAGAGGTCAGTATCTTAAGTATATATTTTGAGCTTTACTTGACTTTCACTCCACTACATTTTCAAAGACAAAAACTGACTCCACTACATTTCTAGGAAGCTTGTCATTACTCGTTCCTTTTAGGGATAGTTTTGTCATTCACCGTTGCTGAAAGGTAATGGGTCACAATTACTTTTCAGCAATGTAATCAGAATTACCTTGTTGAACCTTCTTGTCCTCCTCACAAGAAGGGGAACCAATCTCAGTCACTGCTTATGTAACCTGACTCACAAACCTTGGATGAATTTGGAAATACTTCATCCCGCTCAGTGTGGTGAGCTCTCCAGTACAGGGCCAGTCTGGTGACATTATTTGTTTTTACAAAAGAGGTATAGACTTTTTGTAACAGAGTGGTTCTACATGTCAGAGTTACTGTGGTTTAATGACATTGTAAAATGCAGTACTTTTGATTAGTATTTCAAAGCAGTATTTTCAAAAGTAAGCAAGCTGCATTGTGCAACTTTAATTTTTATTTTTTGCTTATTTTTCTAAATTATCATTATGCCATGACAGTATAACACAAGACATGGTGCTGTTGTCATCTGGTCAAATACACTGCTCCCTCAGACATAACCAATCAGATCCAGGAGGCGGGTCTGCCAACCAACCCGCCCCGATAGCGAGTGGTGCATTTCTTGGTGGAGGAGATAGATCTTTTTCTCATAGATTAGCTGTCTCAAAAAACATATTTTTTTTGTAAAAGTTACATAATGCACCACTGCCTCCAAGTGATATTTTTCTAAAATAACAATAGGATTTTTAACAACTCTTCTCACCCACATAGGGTTAATACTATCTTAGTTATTATGACTGATTTTATTTCAAAATATGCTGTTTAGTCAAAATTACCGTAAGCATCCATCCATTTTCTAACACACTTGTCCCCAGTGAGGTCAGGAAGGGTGCTGCTACCTATCTCCAGGGAAAAGTTTCGGGCAAGAGGCGGGGTCACCCTGAACAGGTCGCCAGTCTGTCATAGTATCCTATCCTATAGACATTACTTTAAATGATAGTTAAAAAGAAATTTTAAGAACAGATAATTAAACCGATAATATTGCAGTAAACTGTAGACAATGTAAGCTTCTGCTTGTGAACTAAATATACTACAGTAGAGTTAATTATGTGCTTAACTTAAAATTACATGCACTCTACCATGTCTTTCATGTTGATTTTGTTGTTATTGTTTTGTTTTCATTTCATTTCTCGGATGAAGTGATCTGTGGACCAGTGTAAGAACAGCGGTGGCATTGCTGCAGCTAAATGTGGATCCTAAATGAATTAAAATCATCTCAGCAAGCAACACGTGGATGGGATTAGACAGAGGTTGAGCTGAGCAGAACCTCAAAACAAAGTGATCAAAGTGACAGATGGAACCATGATTCACATTGTGGCTTTATGTGACACAATATAAAGAAATCCACTGACAAACACTAAAGAGAAACGATGATCAATATCTATATGCCAAACGAGCTCTGAGGTGTTGCTTAATTACTTCTGGATGAGAACACTTTACTGACTTCATTCAGCCACTGCACTGTTAATTAACAGGCTATTATAGGGGGGAAGGAGGAAGTGTCTAATTTGCCAGAGTTCACAAGGAAACCATTCTGCTGGTCAATGAACAGAACGAATGGCTTTGAAATAGGCCCAAAACAACCATCCAGGGACTCATACAGGCTGTATTCAAGTCCTGTGAATGGGAGTGAGTGAGGGAAGAGTCACAGAAGAGGGACCAGTCTGCTCTACATTCATCCAGATGATATAACTAATGATCCTGTAACGGCGAGCTGATTTTGTGCTTCCTGTCCAGTTCTCCTCCCCGCTCTCTTAACTTCCTCTAAAGGGAAGTTTACAAAGTCCAGATTGGATTCAAATTTTTTAAAAAAAATTCAGACGGGGTCCCTTTTTTGCTATGAATATTTGATGTTCAGCCCAGGAAAAAGTAAAAACTCTGACCTAAGTCGCTTTAATCTGGAGTTCCTCAGGGCTCTTTGCTTGGCCCTGGAGTTTTTTTGAAAATAGATGTGAATTTCAGATGGCCGAAAAAGAAGTAACATCAGCAGAAAACATGTACAAAAGTTACAATCAAACAGAGTCTCAGATATTTCAGAGTGTAAAAATCTGACCTGGGGTGTTACCTGCCTGAAAGACTTTTGCCCCCAAGTAAAACCACTTTAAGTTCTGTCTACTGAAGATGAAATACTGATTCCTCATAAGTGCTCTACACAACCTCAAAGATTCCCCCCATTACAGTTTTATTTTTAATTAGTTCAGATATAGAGGACTGTCCTTTATCTTTATTATCTTGTCATCTTTTCTCTGCATTCGGAATACAAAACACAGACACTGAACCGTTTTCTGTAGCTTCGGTCAAAGACATTCAGGCCAGCCACTCTAAGCAGATGATGGGATTTTAATCTGCGAAAGCTTGAGCAAACATTTATTTTGTAACTGTTATAAGGCATAGCCGTCCACTCTGTCATCCAGCCCTGTTCCATTCTTACTGTCAGCAAAGCAGTGGAAATGTTAGGTATTGGTTTTCACTATCAGCAGCTAGCAGACGATATATAATCAGCGCCCAGCCACCGTAAAAAGGGGAAGGGATTCTTGAAACTTAGGATCATGGAGTAGTCTGTGCACAGTGAAGGCTCTCCCCTGGTTTAATGCGACTTTAATTTCAGGCCTATCTGATAACAGCTAAGTTGAGTGAAAATGGATAATTTACTTTTCCTGCTACTACATGCCTTAGCTAGCAAAGAAAAACATACGTGTAACGCTGATTTTTAAAAGGCACAAGGCAGAACAGTCCTGGTAACGGCCTAAACATCTCCTTTGTCTCACGTTTTCAGTCACTAGTTAAGTGGTTTGATATGTTTCACACTTTATTATAGTCTATTTTATTTTTCTGTATTTTTCAAAATATGTTGACTACAAAAGCTGCAGCTCTATATGGAATCAGTTTTATTGTTTTTTTAATCCATTTTCACTCAGCTTAGCCGTTATCAGATCAGTTTGAAATTAAAGCCACATTAAACCAGGAGGAGGGTCGTCTTGATCTCTTCTGCAAGCCAGTAGAGATGTTAGAAAATGAACTAGCTAGTCCGTTGACTGGCTGTGAATCACGGCCATATTTGACTCAGTCGTGGCATTAACGCTCAAATCAAAGAGGAATTTGCCTCTGCCTTCATTGATCTTTGAATGCAGTCATCCATCTGAAAACATGGAGGCTTCCTATAACAGATAGGAATCAAACACTCTACCATGACTCAGGAACTTCAAAACGAGAGGCTTTTATCTGGCAACTACAAGCATGTCGGTCATTTTTCCACATGGAGACGAGCTGAGATGGTTGAAGGAGCAAAAACAACAATCTAGTTTTAGAAATTAATAGTCAGTCGCTGCTTGAGACAGACATTGTATCCAAAATACAATATGTCTTACATGAGTGTCCAAACCTCTTCAATGTTTTCACATTAAACCCACAAACCGATGTATTTTATTTGGATTCTATGCCATCATAAAATCCAAATAAAAACCACATGTCTGAATGAGTGAATTAAACATGTCCTTTCTTTTATCCCCATTGGTGAAAAGCATGAGGCTTCTGCCTCTCTGTGCCCCTCTGAAGTGGTTCAGGCTCACTTGGCTTCTATCTAAAGGGCCATGCTTTGTCAACAGGTTGTTTCAAGTGGTTCAGCTCAACAAGTCAAGAGACTCTACGCTCAGAGAACTGGCCTCCGTCCTGGACAATGTGTTTTTGTTGGCTCACCACAAAGCTAGAGAGGCGCGCCATCAAGAAACAGAAGTTAGGTGTGAATCTCTCCTTGCATTCAGAGTTGGTGAAACACAAGACCACGCTTGGCAGAATTACGCCCTCAGAAAGATCCACAAACTCAAACCGTGTTTGCAAAAAAGCTGTGTTTAGTTTTGAATGCATTCTGTTGTGTGAAGATTTCTACCAGTTAAGCTTTTCACATTTTGTCATATGACAAGAAACTTCAATTAATTTCACTGGGATTTATGTAATAGACAAACATAAAAAAAAAAAAAAAAAAAAATAGGGGGGGAGCAGGAGATCGACAGACGGATTGGCGCAGCGTCTGCAGTGAAGTGGGCGCTGTACCGGTCTGTCGTGGTGAAGAGAGGGCTGAGCCAAAAAGTGAAGCTCTTGATTTACCAGTCAATCTACCTTCCCTCATCTATGGTCATGACCAAAAGAACAAAGTCACAGATCCAAGCGGCCGAAATGAGTTTTCTCCGTAGGGTGACTGGGCTCTTCTTTAGAGATAAGGTGAGAAACTCGGTCATCCAGGAGGGACTCAGAGTAGAGCCACTGCTCCTTCACGTCAAGAGGAGCCAGCTGAGGTGGCTCGGGCTTCTGGTCAGGATGCCTCCTGGACAGCCTAAAAATGCAGAGTTGGTTGAGATACACCTGAAAAGTTTGTCATTCTGCAGTTTTTCCTTCAAAATACTTTTTGATGCTCTTCATCCTACTTCTTTCATATCACAATTATGCACAGCCTTATGTATTGGTCTAGCACACAACATTATACTAAAATACATAGAAGCTTGTGTTTGGAACGCTGTAAATGTCAGAACCGGACTCTCAACATGGGCTGATTTCTGGTAAAAGAAGAAAACATTGTGAGGAAAAGACAAAAAAAAAATACTGTGAAAGTTTTACAGGACTAGTTCATGACAGAAGACATGACCTGATTTGAACACGGGGGATCTAGTAATCATTAACTGTAGTTGAAGTCCAATGTTCTCTCAGAGATTCTTGCTTCAACTTGGGATCAACATTTGTTCAGACTTTTTCTAGAAAAGAGAAAACGTGGACCGACAGGCGTTATTGGGAGAACTTCAACATAAAACAAATTGCCAACTGATAAGGACGAGTGTGTATAAGCCTCGTTTTCTTACCAATAGAGTAATTTAAACGTCTAAATAAAAGAGAAAATATGTTTACCTCCCTTTCTCTTAATAAGATGCTTATTCTTCTCCATCAGGCCTTCCAGCCCCCGGTGTTACTTCTGAAATGAGGCCTTGGCTGAGATGTGGGCAGACACACAAAGCATCATTTAGCACCGGGTCATTTGTCACATCAAAGCATTCCATGATGCACGGAGGGAGTCCCCCTGTAATCTGCCGGGGCTGAAATGTAAACTGGCAATGGGAAGCAGCAGGACCAGCAGAGCCCCTGCTGTCAAATCCGCTCTGACCCTAAACTGCTTAATTGTTAGCAAAGTCATGTGTGAATAAAGGCTGATCCAAAATACGGCTTCCTGTCAAGAGCATTTTGCCACAAACACTCAAAACCTGGTACACAATAGCATTGAATTCCTTACAAATACAATAATGATGCTAAACATTCCACAAAATTTAGCTATTAGAGTTATTGTTACTGTGTATTTTGGTTGTCTGTATTTGGGACAAATCTTGACCTGAAAATGACTGAGCAGACATTCAAATGCTTTAAGTAATATACATTTAAAAATTTTTTTTTTTTTCAGAACAAATGCTCACATGAGCCATGTCTTATCTGAGTTGGCTGATTTCAGGTTCTACTGATACCTTTTTAAATCTCCTACCAGTCCAATAAACTGCTGTTTCTGAAGGCGTTTCACTTCAACAGCCTATTTTGATCATTTTAAGTGGTGATAAATGTTGAAGTGTCCTAATTTATTCCTTACATTAAGGTGCTTCTTTTTTTTTTTCAAATTAAATTTTACAGAAAATTAAAAAAGTTAATCAGCTTTTTTCATCTCTTTAGATTGTTTGAATTTTCCCACTACTGTTAAAACTGACATTATGTGTCTGCATGTGTAAATACGTTAGAAAATCGCAGGCTGTCTTTCTGTGAGTTAACATATTCACATGACTGCACATTTAGTTTTTAGTGTGATCATAAATAAAAACAGGAAACTGAAATCCAGCGTCTCATATGATGCTTGTTACCCCAGGCAACAAATACACGGATAAGAAATCCATTTCCTGTTATTGTCCCTGAATCTTCTTTTGAGATTAAATGAATCTGACTCATATTATATTTCCCTCAGCAATCCTGGCCTCAGACATGCATCTTCTTTTGCTCTCCATTTACAAGGCTGTGGTTGTTGAGAGTGGCTGAGTGAAGTTCTGTGCCGTGTGTGTGTGTGTGTGTGTGTGTGTGTGTTTGGAGAGACAGGAAGGAGTATTGATTTCTGATGGATGGGGAGTGTTCCCTTTCCTCCCAATATGGGAAACAAAACCTCCCAGCATGCAGAATTATAAGGTTAATACCCACTTATTAATGAGACCGATTCAGGAAATGGAAGTCTCATCTTCACTTAAAATGCTTAGATCAGCTATTCTATCTCAACTAGCGTGTTCTTTCTACTTGCGGTAGCAGACACCAAGTAAAATGTTCAACACAAAACTTAGGACTTAATTCAATACTCAGAAACACAAATATATTTGTTTTAAAACAATCTTCAATAGAAAATACATCAATTTGGCAGGTAGAAAAAATGCGTGTCCATGCCATAAGCGTACTAAGCTGCAGCGTAGGGCCAGCAGGCCAGCAGGGGACACCAAAAAGACCTTGAATTTTTCCTCCCCCACCTCCAAAAAAACATAAAATAAAAATAAAAATAAATTTTTAAAGCTTTATAAATGAAAAGTAAATGAAAGTAACCAAATAAAGAGTGAAATTACTTTTAAACTTGTTCTGGATTTCAAATATTTCTATTTACTAACCCAGATTTTTTTCAACACACTTTAGGTAAAACTTCCTGTGTCTACACAGGTTGGACATGCTAAGACACAATAATAATAATAAAACATATAATAAAGCTTTTGGAGTGGCTGAGTCAAAGTCTGGCTTTAATTTTGATTGACTTTTTGTGGCATGACCAGGAAAGCTCTATCATTCTACAACATAAAATTCCAATGTGGCTGAATTAAAAGAATCTTGCAAAAAAAGAGTGGATTAAACTCCCCCATTAACGGTTGTGTCAAGGACTGCACAATATACTAAGTTTAGGTTTTCACAAATGCTAGGTTTGATCAAATATTTTCCTTTTAATAAATAAAATCACATTTTGATAACAGTTGAGTAATGGGGCTGTAATCCATAAGGGTGGCCCCAAATTCCCTCGGCCCCTTCTTTCGTGGCGCCACTGCCATACAGGTAGGCGAAATGATGGGGAGAAGCTGCGTCAAGTAATTTATGAAAAATCACACCGGAAGTAGGATGATCTTCCTTCAAAAATAAAACTTTTTTCCTGGTAGTTATAACATTCAAAGAAAAAAACCTATATATTCCGTCACTTATTGATAAATATATTTAAAATATTTTTTCTGCATGTCAAATGTTTCGTTATTAGATAAGTGATAACTCGCAACATGTTCGGAAGCAATTTTATTTTGACGACAGTTTAATCAAAACCTCTGTGCAATTCTCCCCCCTTTACCAGCTGCTAGAGAAGCAGGTCAGTCAAACTATCGGTAACTATTGGCACTAGTTATCGGTGGGAATCCCTCTAAGAAGTCGGAATACTTTTGCCCTGCGTAGTAGCGGGATATACGCGCACAAATGCCTGTTCTTTCTCCGTCCTAAGACTCGGAGTTGACCGGCGGAGTAAAAGGACTTAACCGTTAGGCAACGGTTTCCGCTCGTGCCGTGTTGTGATATAGCTAGCCGTTGCTGCTAGCGCGGCTAGCTAAAACTATGGCTTGTGTTGCTGGAAAGATAATTAGCAAAGGCTGCTCTGCTCCGGCTACTAGTCTGTAGCAGACAGCTCGCCATCTCTGTCGCTAAGCTTAGCTGTACTTGAAAAGCGTCGGATATCAATGTAAGGTGAGTGTTTACTGAGTGGCTCTGAAACCTAAATGGTCCTGCTTAGCGGAATGCAGCGGCTCAGACTATTCCCTGGATTCAGAAACATTCCATTAAATATCATGCATGTCTCCAGATTGCTTCTACGAATCCCAGTTTTGGATAGAGTCCACCAGTGTAGCGTTCGTGGACAAGTCATGTAACTCGACTCGTTTTAGAGTGATGTCACTGCGTCTCTGTTTACTGCCTTGGTACATATATTCATATTTTAACACTCCAAGTTGTTTCAGTGCGCCAGTGAATACTTAGCCCCCCCCAACAGAGCTCCCCGGCATGCAGTGCTGGAGCCCTCTCAAATACATTCTTACACTTGAACTTACGCTGCTGGTTGTCTATAAGCTTTTGTATTGTGACATGTGCAATGTCATTCTCGCTCCAAGCATCTTTGTAACTGGGAAGGAAATAATTTCCTTAATTCACATTGCGGGATTTGTAGAAATCATTCAGATTCCACCAAATTGCCTTGGCTCTAAAACCCGTCCTTTTTTTTTTCTTCTTTCTTTTGCAGGAAGATCATCTGATGGAAACATGATATTCATACCCAATGGATTACTCATCATGCCGTTTGAATTTATGGAGTGCGTTTCCTCTCAGGATCATTCCCACCTTTAAATCAGACCTGGAATACCTCAGAGACATCATGTGCTTACATTTGGATTCATTCAGCAGTTTGTAAATATCACTCACTGCCGCTGGACCTCAACCTTTCTTTTTTCACGGGTTTCCCGTGGAACATTAAGTATGTGCCTATCCAGGTTGGACATGCTCGGAGACATATAAACATTAGCGTGATTTTAATTTTTTTCTTTTTTTAAGGAAGTCCAGGGGCTGTAAAACCTCATAGAAACTATCAGTTCCTATAGAATCATGGCCTCAGTGTGGAAGAGACTGCAACGTGTGGGGAAGCATGCCTCCAAATTCCAGTTTGTGGCTTCATATCAAGAGCTGATGGTAGAATGCACAAAGAAATGGTGAGTAATGACAGTGCTGTCACTGAAGTACAATGAAAACTCTTTAAGGAAAGCTGAGTTCACTTCTGGTGGCCATAACACATGCACACACACGCGGGAACAATTTTCTTAGAGAGCAGACATATCTTTTGTAGGGAGGGGCCTGACCTTGTGAAATTGCCCCCCCCCCGTTTAATTTTGTTGTGATTTCTCAGTCAATCTGGGCACACACCAGTATGAAGATCTTGCAACGAAACATTGAATTTAAGTACTGTCGTTTATTTAAAATGAAATAAAAAAAACCATAGAATGTGATCTTTATTTAAAACAGTTATACTGGCTCATGTGAAAGTGCTATACATGATAATTTAGCAAAAAAATAGAATAAATAGCCTCTAAATTTGTCAATTTATGAGTGTTTATTGCATGTATTAATCTTTGTAGCAGTGGTATAACAAACTAATATAAGGACTTTGTTATTCAATGTTCCCACCATATTTTTTGTTCAAACATTGATTTGGAAGTTGGAGTGGAGTAAGTTTTCTTATCAAAAGGCATTCTCAAAGGTTTTTATGGCTCTACTGACCTTGATTCAACATGAAATGGACAGGAAGAATGGGAAGACATGCAGCCAGTGGTCCAAGGTCAGGAATATTAGCCTGACAATCAATAGGATAAAAAAAAATTGGCACATTTTGCAGATTTTTTAAGTTAACCACTTGTGTGTTTTTTTTCCTCCACGCTATTAGAAATATATTAAAAGATGCATATAAACAATTCAGTCCTTTTTAAAAATTGAATACATTTTATTGCCTAAATGAAATAATGTCGCATTTCTTTAGTTTACTGTTGATCATTTGTAGCAAAGGATGCATCTTCAGCTAAAAAAATACTGTCTGCTAACCTGTTTATTTTTTTTCAATTTGTAATTGGATAACAAAAGCCACTTATAGGAGTTTAATTTTCTGAATTTAATCCTAAAGTGAAGCTAGCACTGCCACTTTAGGAATTCTGGGTAGAGCACATTTACAGACAAGGAAGTTGTTTTGTTTTTAATCATAAAAGCAAAATGTTTTGGCTTAATTACTGTCCTGACAGTGTTGCGTTCTTTCAACAAATAGCCATTTTTAGAGCTTGTCTACTCTAGTTAATGATTAATTGATGTCTAAATTGGTTGACCATTATTTCAACAATTGATTAATCACGATAAAGTTAATTGTTTCAGCCCTGCTTTTTAGCTGTCTACGACTCAGCAGTTTGATCAGAGTTATGTAGATTATACACAAGAGGAGTGAAAGTCAGTCCAGAGAGGCAGACAGGCAGAGATAACGGAGAAGAGAATGGGAACTGTGCGTTGCGGTTCCGCCTGCAGCCCCGTGTCCTGCAGTGAG
Organism: Poecilia latipinna; assembly: GCF_001443285.1. NCBI lineage: Eukaryota > Metazoa > Chordata > Actinopteri > Cyprinodontiformes > Poeciliidae > Poecilia > Poecilia latipinna. The sequence continues at coordinate 756,920 of NW_015112654.1, read as the reverse complement.
GGAGAAGCCGGGGCTTGTAAAAGAAAGATGTAGCCTGCAGACACTGATTCTCAAGTGGCTTGCTGTAGGCGTGACTAACTCGGCTGCGCACAGCTTCGACCTGGGACAGATGTTAACGTGTTTGAGAATGGAATGAGAAAAATGTACATCTCTTACCAGAGCAAAGGGTGGGTGGCCCCCAGTACGTAATCAGCACTGCATGTTGTTGCTGTGAGATCGAAGAAGTGGATGGGTTTTTTTTTGTGTGTGATTGTGTGCATTCTGAATGTTGTTTTCATCTGATAATTTTCTAACTGTAACAATGAAGTATAATAATTTTATGCAGCAGTTCTTGAGTACTTTTTAAAAAACAAAAAAAACTAAGCGCATCCTTATTTTTGGAATTGATAGTTTTACGATTTTCTCCACTGCTTGTTCAATGAAAATATCAATAAATAAATACCAATAAATTTGAACATACTGCGTGCAGTTTAGAGATACAAATCACACTTCTTTATGTGTTGAGTGTTCTAAAGAAGCGCATTATGAATGGGAATGTTTTTCAAGAGCAGTATTTGTGTTTGTGGGACTATAACTGCTGTGACACACAAGCTGCGTTTCCATTACAATTGTGTGCACCGTCCTCAGCTTTAGTAGCTCTAAAATCCTAAAAAATAGCACAACCCTTTAATTTCTGGAGTCAAAAACTGGTGAAAAAAAAAATTTCCGGGTTGTAAAAGTCCAATCGCGTCCAGCCTTCACACTAGGGGTATGTGATATGAACATAGAATTTCTCCTAACACTTTTTTTTTTTTTTTTGCCGCCTATAAATTACATTTATTATGACAATGATAAATCTAAATTCTTATGAAAAAGTTTTCACAATAAATTCTCAACAATATTAGACTCTAGTCATACACTGAAAAACTAATTAGTTTGAAGTGTTAAGAATTGTAGAGAACACCTGACCTGATGAGTAAAAGAGAAGTCTTTGTCTATAATTGGGAACGCTCCAGGTGACAGCCACTTGACACCCGGAGCCATATGAGTTTAGTTTGTGCTCAGATGAATAGATCCGTTCAGCAGGATTAATTCAGTTAGTCCTTGAGTTTTTATAGATACTTAAAGTTAACACCTGCTTGAGCAAGGTTGATCATGTTCATTGTGGTGATGCAGCAGAGAGTGGGTTTGTCATCTGCTGAGATAATTATGTTGAAAGAGTCAGGTCACAGCAGAAGCCTGCATTGTTGCCAAGTATCCATTTCCTTTCATATCTGTCATTTATCTGGAAATTATGATTTTTTTTAAAGTTTTTTGTAGTTTTTTTTTTTGTCTTGCTTCATGCTGCTAATGAAATAAAACTTTCTGTGGAAATTCCTGCCATATTTAGTTTTGAAGAAGAAACTTTTATCTCTGTTCTCTGTACCCTGCGTTAGTCTGGTCAGATTTACAGTTCTTTGTTTGCCTCTGAAATTAAGTGCCCTTAGTGCCCATCACCTGCAATAAGTTAGATTCTAAAATGTTAGTAAAAGAAATAAAGAAGCAGAGGATTACATTGAGGAGTGACAATTTGTGTTTTTAACTAGCCACTGTTGCTGGTTGAATAAAACTTTGTACTCAAAATAGCCTGACCATTGTCTTCCTGTCCAACTCCATTCGATTCTCATTACCCTTCACTTCGTGGGCTTTCTCCCATTGATTTGAATTTCTCCGGTAGAATTTCTAATCTGCGAACAGACATAGATTTTTTTTAGAATTGAAATCTGCCTATAGTTTTAACAATGGCAATTCAGAGAAAGTGAATGAAGCCGTTCAGTCCATGTTGGCCACACTTCTAAATATTGAATTAACATTAACAATGGCCTCGTTTGGCTAGGTACTTTATTCTTCTTATTCTTTATTCTTCCTAGTGGAGACCTATTATTTTTGCAAGACTTTCAACAGCTTCATTTTTGTCAACCAACTTATAGACATCATATTATATCATTTTAAAATGCAAAGGGTGTATTTTGAGTTTTGCTTTGTGCAATGTTCAACTTCAGTTTGATGACATCTAATTAAAATCCCTAATTCATGTAGTAAATATTCTTCAACTCTCTGTGGTAAAGAACTGAAGAGAAAGAGGTTCTCATAAGCTCCATTATAATTTCAAAGCCAGTAAAAATGGAGACATTCTTAATGTGCAGTGTTATATTTCAACATTTGAGTTTTCTTTGGATGCTCTTAGCAAAATGCTGAATCTCTACCTGCTTCCCCCCCCAACCCACTGTTGCAAAATCCGAATGTGTGCGCATAGTAAATTCCTTAGTTTCCTCATAACACTGAATGGCTTATTGTTTCATTGGAGGTTACCAGCGAATGTCAGGCTTTGACATGTTAAATTCTGTTGAGCATGTGTTCGTCTTGGCAGACGTTCATAGGATCGTCTGCCAGATAATTCTCTCCCTGCCAAACGCTCGACGTGGCTCTTTATTTTACTCAAATCTGACGGCCTCGACGGATTCTTCAGCACAGGTCTTTTGGCACCAGGAGATGGTTACCTTGCCAGGCGATAGCACAGAGTTGAGGTTTTTGGTTGTGAAGGAATTTTGGATGAAACTTTTGACACTGCATTTGAGTCTCTTTAGACTTTGGAGCAACAACAAATCTGGTGTCCTGTGACAATTGTGACCTCTGCACTATTAGTCGTCCACAGTGCTGTAAGCTAGCTGGTTCCAGGAGGAATTGTTTTCCAGTATGCAATACTTTATATATTTTTAGGGATGAACGATGTATTGGCAGTATCAGTCGATGTTAGAAATTTAACATATTGGTATTGGCCGATATTGGTAATATTTTTTAACATCTGTATTAGAATGATAAACAAAACTTGGCCGATATTTATTTATTTATTTATTTATTT
>NW_015112654.1:735909-750062 GCF_001443285.1 Poecilia latipinna | reverse complement strand
GCTAAAAGATGACTAGCTAATATCAATACAGAACCTTAAGCTTAACAAGTACCTTGTAGACTTCCGATGTTGGGTGTATATTTTCAGCTACATACATTCATTTTGCCCCCTGCCCCTGTCACACGCGTCGTTTCAACCAGACAGCCATTTGTAATCCATAGGGGGGGCCCAGAAAATGTTTGGAAACCACTGGGGGGGCGCAGAAGAAAAAGTTTGGGAACCACTGGCATAAGCAATTTTGATTTAACTCCATAGCTTTTATCTCTGTTATCTTTTTTGTTTTAAAGGTGTATTATGCTACAAATTAAATCAGAAAATATTTTGTGCAGTATTATAAAAATTTATATAACAGATGGTCTTAAATATATTAGTTATGTCAGACAGACCTTAATTGAAGACAGTTAATTAACATGTATCACTGTGGTTTGAAGCTGCTTGCCCAGAGTTTCTGATGATTTCCCAGAGGGTTATGCTAAAGACCGGCAAGGTGAGTCCTTGAATGAAAGAAACTGAACAAAAATGTCTCCATTCCCGATCTGCGTCTACTGTATGTTGGACAAACTCAGAAAGGCTACAGAGGAGGATACATTTGAACATTTGCCTTGTAAGAGACAAGAAGTCTGCTTTAAGTAGAGGACCCCTTGACCTTGACTTTTGCCTTTTAAAATTTTTTTTTTTTTACTATGAGTAATGCCAGCTTTGACACAATATCAGATATGTTACGGTTCCTTCTTTTGCCTACAGAAAAGACAGGGCAGCCATAACTTCCTGACACACCCTGCACTTCCAGCCATCCTAACAGATTATTGTCCGCTGAATTTCAATTCTTTAACCACAAACATTTTTTTTTTTTTGCCTGAAATTGTTTTATTTGTTAACATTTTATTTCACTGCAGGGTTTCCCCCAGAAAACTTGCTAAGCCCGGTGGTCGGGGCGTCGAGGCGGTCCACCGTGTTTTTGTATTAAAAGATGTTAAGTTGACAGGAAATGTAGAAGTATTACTGTGTAATTATATGTTACGGGAAAAGATCTCCAGTGAAATGCTATTTAAACCTAAAAACAACAAATTTGCACTTCTGTTTAATCCAAATTAAGTCAGCGGCTCCATCAGGCCCCCAAGAACTTCAGGGGCCCCATAAACGCTAATATTTTAAAACAGACCACAGATACATAAATGTAACACTTGTTTATTGAGATGATCAATGCTGTTAAATTTTATTCAATTGTTTAGGCATAGATAAATGATTTTAAATTGTTTAACATTTAAATACAAGATTTTAAGGAGCTGGCAAGTTTACTTTGTAAAACTTCAAAGAACAATATTCATAGTTAGATTTTGTTACCATAGCAACAATCTGATGCTGTGAGTTTAATCTTTGAATTTACATATCCAATTTAGTAAACTGCAGTTATAACTTATTGCTTTTTAGGCTGGCCAATTAAACTAGTCCCTTCTCCCATATTTCACTAAATCTAACACAGAAGCTGTTAGAGGTGCTGATGTTTATAGCAACAAAAGGGGCCCCTAAGTCAGATTCTGCTCAAGGCCTCATACAGCCTTGGACCGGCCCTGCATGATGAGGTAATCTGCTGCACTACGCAGAAATGCGCAACAAACGGGAGATTTAATTCAATGCTGCTAATGTGGCTTTAGTAGCTCTTCCATTTCGTGTCTGTTGAGTTTTTAATAGTCACAGAAACTATTCTGGTTGGTCGAGTTTATGGGACGAGTTTAAGTAGACGACGCATTTGATATGGTTTGATGCATCGTGTAACCGGAAAAATAATACTAAAAATAATATTCAAATTATATAAAATCAGCGTGATGCGTGACTCCGAGGAGAGCGTTAAAGCTCCTCACCGGGCTGAACCTGCATGATCAGGTTAGCGCTGCTCGTTATCCACAGATGGTCCGGCCAACCGGGACCACAGACATAAACTTTACAGGGAAGACAGACACAGAGCCACACGCTGGGCAGCGTGTTGAGATGTAAACGACGCATATAATTGTTCGTTCACAAAGATAAATCATTCTCAACGCTCCACAACGCGCCTCTGAATTCGCTACAAGTTATTCCTGCGGTTCACATAGAGCTGCGCAACCAGAGCTAAAGCGGCGGGTTTTAAACTCTTACCTAGAGTTCTCCAAAGGATCATAATTCCTCACTAAGTTTATGTAAACATCCATACAGGTCAGCCTGTGTCCAGTTTGAGTGGAAGGAGGCGCGCGCGATCCCGCTGAGGTAAAGCAACGACAGGGCGCGAGGCAGCTGTGTGATTAGTCCGCGCGCTGTCGGCTTTAAATGCATAAACTATAAACCTATATATTATAAACCTATCCTTTAGGAATAAATCTGGTCTGCTAGTGAAATGCTAAGAGCAACAGTGACGCTTGCAGCCTGGCTTAAAAAAAAAAAAATTTTTTTTCTTTTCCTAGAAATGTAAACAAGCAACGCTTAGCCTGGCGGCGGGGCTAGTAAAGCATGGCGGGCCGCCAGGCTTATAATACACTGGGGGAAACCCTGCACTGTCTGTATTTTGGCTAGCACCTTCAGTCCAATAGTGTTTAGTAAGTGTGGAATATTTTTGATAGTTGGATCCTAAAATACATTAGTTATCTTATGTAAATAAATTATTAAACCATATTTCTTATATTTTAAAGTCAATCTAATTATTTGAGGAAACCCCACAGCTTGTTGTTGCCCTTTTCCCAAGATATTTAACATCTTTCCTCTGATCCTTATGCACATTGAATCAGCCAGAGAATTAAAACCACTTGGATGTGACGTACAGATCAACTCAGGACATTTGATACTATGAAACCTAGATCTGGATGATAATTTGACACACACCAACCAGACCAACCCCTCATGGTTTTGGCTCTTTCTACCACGGTGTCCTTCACCCCAATTCATAATGTACCCAGCAATTGTAACAGAGCTTTCCATGGACTTTCAATTGCCTTTGTAGCCACTGCAATCTAAAGTCAAGTGACAGTTGTGTTTTAGCTTGAGGTGCACTGATCCACTTTTTCCACTTATACCAATATCTGAAGTTTAGTATTAGTATTCAGCACAGAAAAACAGTTCTGAACTGACTTAAATGTTAATTTAAAAACAAGCAAACAAAAAACAAAACAATGCAGACATAAATGAAAACAATTACAAATTTATTTGCCAACTCTGCACCAGTGCATCCCATTTAAAGACACCAATAGCTTCACAAGCTTGGCCAAACATGTAAAAAAAAACAACAAAAAAACATAACTTTAATTTGTCCAGTCCAGTGGACTTAAAAGTCCAACAGCCAATGTAAAAATAAATATTTAAGAAACACAAACTGACAAAACAATAGGTTGACTACCTTTTTCAAACATGTAAAAAAAAAAAAAAAAGGCCACTAACCTTCTTTCAAATGGTTCATAAAGTACAATTAGGAATTCTACATATAATAAAGCATAACGTCACTCAGAGCAAAAAGCATAGAATTGGACTGAATCTTAAATTCAGATATCTAAAATTAAGATCTTACATTTTCTTTAATGACTTCAAGACATTTTAGTCGGCTTTAAAAGCATTAATCACAGGTCTTAAATTTTGTTGTGATAGGACCATTTAATCTCATATTCCATAGAGGTTTATTTTTTTTGGAAGATTTTTCTATCAGGTAAGACTTTGAATTGTACTTGGATATCTTCACTCACTGCATTCTGTCAGGTAAGATGCTGTTAAGGCTTGCTAGCCAGCTAGCTGTAATTTTATCAACAGTTGACTGGACAATGTTCGTCTTTACCATTTGCATTTGCTCACTTCTGTTGTCAACTTATACAACGCTGTTTATATTCTGTGCAAAAAACGCTTGGCACTGTGAGGGTTAAGGCTGTAGAGAGCCATACACAATATGAGAAGCACAGAGCAGATGCCAAGAGCCACAAAAAGACCCAGAATTTTTACAGCTTTGGTCTCCTAAAAAGAAAAAAAAATATTTTTTGTAAACTTTGTTGTGACATAGATGTTACATTTTATTCATAATGGTCTTACAAAGTGTTTTTGAGTTGGTGAACATTGCAGAAACCCTTGATGCAAACAGAAAGCTGGGATGCCGGAAGCTGTAATATAGAGGTTTATCTGAGCGGTTCGCCATCATTATCCTCACTCACTGGTTTTATGATTCTAGGTTCACTTACCAAAGGACAAACCATTGCAGGACATGCCCATCTGGGAGTGGTGTGTTCAAAGCGACCCAAAGGAGAGAGGTTTTCTGAGAGTTGCTGCAGATGGGACTTTCTCAGGACTTTGCAGTGTTGAAGTTGGAGAGAAACTCAGAAATGGTGTGAAATCATTTAGCCTTCAGACAAATGATTTACATTTTTTTCATAGCACAGCAAATGCTGCACAAAGGGAAACCGAGTGGCTGATATTTGTTTGTGTCTGCGCTTTGAGATAGCATGTGTCGCTGAACAATAGTTTCTCTGTGAAGAGCTTCTCCTCAAGGCTGAAATTGTTTTGTCATTCTCCCTCTGCTGTCATTTTGCTGTTGCTTGCTCTCCTTTCTGTGTTCTGTCTCTGGTACACTGTGTCATTGTTTCCCTAACAGCTGCTTTGGTATTTGGCTTTGAGAGTTGATGACTTAAGGGTTCATGTAGATGCAGTAAATCCAGCTGGCAATAGTTATTTTTCTTAAAAGTGATACTTTTGGTATTACGGTTGCATCAGACTCTTAAAACCAAGGTGTTGTGATTCAGTGAAGGCCTTAGAGAGAACATTGGGAAACAAACCACTCCATGAAGATCGAGGAACACATCAGATAGGACAAGACAAAGTTGCAAGGAAGTTTAAAACAGGATTAGAATATTAGACAATATTTAATACCTTATACACCGCAGAGCTTTGTTCAATCTATCATCTGAATATGGACAGAGTATGGGACAACTGCAGACTTACAAAGACATGTCCATCCACATTAACTGACAGGCCAGGCATGATGGAGAGCCTTTATCAGAGAAGCTGTCAAGAGGTCTGTTGTAAATCTGGAGAAAGATTCAAAGCTCAGGTGCAAAAATCTGCCAACTCAATTACTTGTCACTCACATTACAAATGTGGCATTCATTAATAAAGGGCTGTGTGTGTTGCATCTGTAGGGGAGTGAAATGGTAAAACACCCTCATTTTCCAGTAGATTTTGTGATTCCTCCACATTGTGCCACTGATAATTATGGCATTATTCTTTAGTCCCCAACCTGAGCGTACATGGAGTCTGATGTGAGCGCATCCTTGTGAACAAAAAATAATTTGTCATGGATGTGCTTAAATCTCACACACTTGATCAACACCTGGCCGTGCCTGCCCGCTGCTCATTGTCCTACTTAAGTTTCAAAATAAACTGTGGGAAGATCCGAGATAGCCAGTTAGTGTTATTCTAGTCCTAAAAGACCCCCAGTTCAAACGGGTATGAATACTTTTGCAGAACACGGTATGTTTTTGATTCAAAGTGTAGTTCAGGATCTGCTTCTGTTGTACGTTAGCGTTTACGTTAAAGACTCGATGCGGTTTTATGCTCTAAAGTCCAAAGATAAAGTAACTCTTTTTCCTTTTCCACCAATCCTCCATTTTTTCTGTTTCACAGGCAACCAGATAAATTGGTGGTGGTTTGGACACGCAGAAGTCGTCGGAAATCCTCTAAGGTTGGTGATTTATACTCTCTATTTATATATATGTAGAGAGAGTATTTAAATGCCATTTAAAATATGTATATATATGTATATAAACCCCATCTCAAATTTATTCTTGGCATTGTTGTTTCTCTTCTCTCTCTGTCGCTGTAGTCCCATAGCTGGCAACCTGGCATCAAAAACCCATACAGAGGAGTTGTAGTGTGGCCTGTACCAGAGAACATTGAGATTACAGTCACTCTGTTTAAGGTAAGCTACGGCTGTGTTGAGACTAGTTGGAAATATGAGAAAAAAAATGTGCACATGTACATTTATTACCAGTGTTTTTGTTTTATATTTGCTCATGTAATTGTCTATAGACAACATTCCTTAATCTAAATTACGTTCCAGGCTTACTTAAACATGCCAGAGCCTCTGTGCTGACAGACCAGCTCACTGTGCCGTGTCCTGTTCCATTTCTTAGCCCTCACCAGGCTGCCCAACATAAACACTTTCATTGCTGACAACATTTATTGGTACCCCTGCTAACATTGTCTAATAAGCCTGTGAATAAATGCAGATTTTATTGGAGAAGCATAATACAGTATCTCACAAAAGTAAGTAGTACACCCTCATATTTTTGTGACTATTTTATTGCATATTTTCATGCGATTAAACTGAAGTGAACACTTGATATGAGCCTGTCACAATAACCAATACATCAATTAATCGCTTGATGAATTTAAATGAGCCCTTTAATATATTTGAAAAGTCAGCATTTTGAGAAAAACTGCAAGGATGTCACGTCCAGTTCGAATTAGATTTTTTTTTTATTCCATTTTTTTTTCTTATTGTGGGATTTCCTTTTTACATTATGAAACTATCCTGCATCAGTACAGTTATTTACAAGCTTTTAAAATATTACAGCAAGAGATTCCAGTACATGTTCAGAGGAGATGTTGATAGCTTTTTACTTCCTGTCACATGTCTGTTCATTCTTAACAACAAGTTGTCTTGAGATGGAAACAAGACTTTTGTGAAGCTTCTTAGCAAATTCCAACCCTGATTTATCAAGACATATCTTGTGAAAGTCTCTCCAGACACTTAAATCCTATCTTATGTGTTCCAGGTCTTCCATTCTACTTTCCTTTAGCCTCCACTTTCTTTTTTTTTTTTTAAACAGTCACTAAGCTGTATTTGTAATCAAATACCAGTAAAGCTAAGTTTACCTTCTTCATTTGGATAAAGGCCAAATCAAACAACCCTGGCTCCGTAGCTTACCACCACCCCGTCTTCAGAGTGTTTTGTATCAGTTAGCAAACAGTAAAACAAAATCCGGATCGTTACACAATGTGTTATGATTTTTTATTTTTTTTTTATTTTTTTTTTTTAGCTTTTTGTACTAAATTCCCTATAATTTCAATAATTGCAGATGTATTGGAAACAAATCATGTACCGACATGTCGCATGCTACATTTTTGTTTCTCCCTGTTCTCTGTGTGAGCAGCTTCATTAGGTTTATTTACCCAGAAGTGCCTGCTGCACAGTTTTATTGGGTACACAGCTACATGATTTAATTGTGCAGTGTTTAAAACCTGCAGAGAAATGCAAATGAAGGCGGAGTGGGTGTTTCTCCTCGTGTTAAAACGCAGATGTTTATATATTAAAGAGAAGCACTGCATTAGAAAATAGAAATGACTTGATTAGTTCTTTAGTAAATGAAGACAGTCTTTGGCAGATTTATTCATAGTTCTGCCTGGCCTAAGGCTCAGCAGTGGGAACAGCTGAGTCAGCAGTGTTGTATCACGCTCAAAAGCTGCAAGATTTGCATCCGCGCACAACCTCAGCCGAACTTTTATAAATCACGAGGAAAGACCGAAAATAAAAACTAACCTTAGAATGTGCACAGAAGTGTCAACAAGCAGCTCAGTCAGCAGGAAGTCTCCGGCGTGTTTTTGCAGGACTCGATTTTGTTTGCTTTAAATCTTGGCATCTGCTTCTTCTCAGCAGATGGGATGCACAAGAAAAATAAATACGAAAAAATACAAACTGTGAATTTCCTCGTCGAAATGGGTAAATAAAGACAAAGACGGGGAAATTGGGTGTTTAGCTACCTGCTGGTTATATTTAGCAGCGTTGCAGGCAGAAGAGATGGCTGATGATGCTCGGCTCAGTTTATGTGCTCATAAAATAATGGAGTTCAGAGGATCGTTCAGAGCAGGAGAATCACCTCCTGTTTGTATTTGTAAATGTTGTTTGACAGTAAAAGATCTGAACACTGGTGGAGAATGATTATTGAACTGTGAAAAGCAGCCATATCTCACCAACATTAATGTATCACTTCAAAAATAAGTCGAGCGGTCATTTCGTTAAATAATACTTTGTNTTTCTCAAATTTTTTGTGAAAAAGNTTAGGGCTGCAACTGCCGATTATTTTTAATAATTGATTATTCCAACAAGTAATTGATTAATCGTGTAAATAAATTGGCACATTCCACAGATTTTTCATTTAACCTTTTAAACTTTTCTATGCAATTTTAGAAATATTTTTTTTTAAAATGTAAATGCAATTTAACTACTTTGTCAAATGAGAAAATACACATTTTATTGCCTGGAAGTGCATTTATTTGTTCTATTGTCATTGCATAGTAATTCTGTGTGGGAGCAGTCACCGGAAAATGAAACTGTACACAGTGTATGCATCAAAATAAAAGAAAAAAAAAATATATTTTTTTATATTCAGGTATTATTTATCTGTATTATTTATGAAACAAATATTAAGATCCGAAAGTGCATGGAGAGGTGAAAACAAACCCCCGCAGGAAAATGAGGCGAAACCCAGTGGTCTGCTAATAAAGTCGACTCCTCTGTCATAATCAAATATTTCAAACGGTTTTGGATTCTTTTAAAAAGATGAAGCCAAAACAATTTAAACTATGTGGAAACACATAGTTTAAACCTGTTTAAAGATTTCAAAGGCTTTTCCTATGTTTTCATGTCGCACCACAAGCCTCAGTGTCTATTATAGGGATTTTATGTGACAGATCATTACATACTAATATACTTTTGAGGTGAAAGAAAAAAGATGGTAAATTTGTTTATTTGCTTATGCAAATAAAAATCGGAATAAGCGGAATTTTAGTTGCATATGCAACTAAAAGTAACTGTGTATCACCCTTTGCTTGATTGTGTTCAAGTATTGTTGCAGAATTCCTATTTTGTAGATCTAAATTTGTAGAACATCATTTTAAGAGCCACAAAGGACCCCCAGACCACATTTTGGATGCATATAATTAAAGTTGTAACAAAAAGTATCTGCTTCCTGTTTTTTTCTGTCTCAAAGCATCAAAATACATAAAAAATGTCAGCTCAGTTCTGGGCTTTTATGCAGTAAATGTAAAAACATACGGCACTTATTTATTTCAGGTAGTTGTATCCCACAAGGCTGAGGCAGAGCACCAATAAAGCAGTTGATCTTCCACTTTTAGACTTTTGTTGGATTCCTAATATTGTGTAAATTGTACACAATATTCATCCATCCACAGATGTATAAAAGCTAGTAAAAAAATACTAGCTTGATGATTGCTGTTTCTGCCTTTACAGGATCCTCATGCGGAAGAGTTTGAGGACAAGGAGTGGACATTTGTCATTGAAAATGTGAGTATTAGGTATTTTTCACCTCATTTTGTGAAACAATTGTCGCTTCATGTGACTTGCGTGCTATGCAGATTTGAAAACAACTTTTAGAAAAATAAGTAAAAAGAAGAAAAGAAATGTCAACCTCTGAATGTACAAGAACATATTTTTGTGCTGTTTCTGCCACCATGTGGTTAGTGGGTGTCATTACATACTACGTCATGTTTGGGTGTTGTGGTTACTGTAAAGGTGCATGTAAAAAAAACCCAAATAGAATATGAATATAAAAAAGATAAATATTTTTGTCAATCACGTCACAAAGTGAACCTCCTGTATTATGTAGATTTATTAGAGTTACAGATAAGTAAAACCCCAAATTCAGCGTGTTAAAAAAAAATAAATAAAAAGAATATTGTGAAAATGTTAACTATTGGAAAGTCACGGTGCCACACCCAGTCAGTTAATTAACTCAAACATCTGCAAAAGTTTCTTGAGCCTCTAAATGGTCTGCCAGTCTGGGTCAGTAGGCCAGACTGCCATCGTGACAGATGTCAAGAAGACGGTCATTGACATCCTTCATGACGAGAGGAAGCCAGAAAAGGTCATTGCTGGAGAAACTGGTTGTTCATGAAGTTCTGCCTTCAAGAATATTCATAGTTAGTGGAAAGAAAAATGGTTGTGGGACAACATGCACCAGCAGTATGGAGAACCGCAGAGCTGTAAGGATTGTCGAGAAAAATGTATTAAAAAACAAATTTGTGGGAGCTTCATAAGGAGTAAACTGAGGCTGGATTTGCTGCATCGAGTACCGCTGTGATGAATCGCTCACACATGGGATACAACCGTCACTTTTCCCCTGAACCAAAGACGACATCAGGAGCGTCTTATCTAGGCTAAAGAGGGAAAAAAACTGAACTGTTGCTTGGTGGTCCAAAGTCAAGGGCAGTTCAACCATAACTACTTACAATTGTGATAACCTTGACACCGAAATTGACTGACAAGGGCTAAAAGGGGCCAGTGCCCCTGTAGAACTGGTCCTGACCATTGTTCTGGCTCCTGTACCAAGGGGTGATGGCGAAAATTGGGAGGTTTCCCGGTGGGTGGTTTGGTTCATGGGTCGATCAGCGCCTACGAACGAGGGTGGAAAAATGATGGTAGAATATGTATCTTAGCAGTGCTATTTTCTCTAATTTGATCTGTCCCTTTTAGAGATGGCAATGGCATCTTGGGAGCTATCATTTCAACAACAAAAACAAAACAAAACAAAAAAAACACCCCTGTAAAGCTCACCTTTCCATTAGTGCACATCTGCTATAAGTCTGGGCAGAGTGGAGAAGCGGCTGCATCTTTTGACTAGAGAGTAAAAATAGGTAGGAAGAAACCAGGTGGGGTTAAAGAAAAGAGAGGCATTAGTGGAGGATGCCACTAAATGTGCAAAGCTCACTGATCTTTTTCGAGAAGACAGAAGAAGGAGGCAGCTGATAATGGAGGTATAACATTGGGTGTAATTGATTGAACAAAAATTTGCATAAAAACAAAGCTAATGTCACTTTGAACTTTGTGCTTTTCCATAGTAATTAATAAGCCAAACAGCTGCCTAAACTAAATATGAATTGTTGAAATTACTTTTAATGTATTTAAAAATGCATAAATAAATCTAATGTGCAATAAAAAGGACCTTTTCATTGACATGCTTTTTGTAAAATCTGAGGAGCAAAGTCAGGCAGGAAATATTGATGATCGAAATTAGGGAGAGAACAGGCAAAGCTGAGTGGAGCAAAGTAACGCAGAGAGGAAGTTGTTTTTCAGGACTGCATATAATTAATTGATTTGAATACATATTATTTCATAGGTAACGAACCAGACGCCAAGAGAAGGGAAAGAGAGACCGTGTTCAGGATGTACCACAGGCACACGAAGAGGCTTTTGTAAATGAGACTGAACTTTTTAATTTTGTTTGAAACCAGCCACAAACCTGTGACCTGAATGTGTTCAGTTACCATCTTCAGCAGGCTGAAGTACTCAGAAAACCAGTCACTTTCTCGTTCTGTGTGCTCGGCACTTACGCCTTTTTCAAGTGATTGTCCCAGCACACGCATATAAAGCTATCTCAGACTTGTAGGTCCATTGGGTTGATGCTATGCAGCTCTACAATTTGAAAAAATATTAGAAAACGGGCAAGTATTTACTTTTTTATTTTCACAGGGGAACTGGATATTTGTTAATGCAATACCACTTTAAGCAATATTACCAAGATATGATTGGACCGCAGTTAAATATTTTTTATATTTCACTGCCTTAATAGCAGAAGTTTTCAGGTGGAAATAATTAATATGTTTTCCCTATTATCCAGATAGACTTCCCACTGCCTCTCTCACTTTTAGTTTTTTGTACCAATAGTGGATTTATATCATATGACTACTGTGTTCTGCAGGAATAATAAGTATTTGACTCAGACTCAGTATTTGCAAACACTTTCTCTGATTCAGTAGGATCAACAAAATGTTCATGTGAACGTCTCTACCGTTCACTAATCTACTGAAAGCAGTGCTGTTAGAGGGAATAACAGCAGCTCATGAATCTCCAGTGAATGCTCCCTGATGATGCCTGATGTGACTTCAGACTGAAGTTGCATCACTTGAGCTCAGCAAATAACCTCTGACCTTTGAGACTCCCCAAAGTCCTTTGAAAGAATGTCTGTGGGACAGAAAGCATTAGACGAGCTAACTGAGCGCACCGACGCTGTCGCTTCCTGTACACGTCAACGCTAGCAACAACAGTACATTTATGACTCAAACAGACAAACTGGTCAGCCGATGTCTTCTGCAAGGAGCGTGGGAAAGGGCAAAAAAGGAGAGAAAACGGACAAGTTTGAATGTTTGCCTCCGTCTCTGCATGCCTGACTAATGACAGAAGATCAAAGCCATACCAGGCTCCTGACAGCTGGAATGAAGAACATGGGAGAAGGAGACAGTGACTTTAGTCCTTCATAAACTTGGATGTGAAGGGCTTCTGGCTAACATTTGCAAGCAACGAAGCACACACACAGCTACTGATGGATTGTACATGGAAATCATAATATTTTGATATGCTTGCTTACTGATTGGTTTGACAAGAGTCACTCCAGACTGCTGGATATTTTCACTTCCTTGTGTGTAAGAGGTAGAAAGTTAAATTTGCAACAATATCCTTTTCAAACTTAATTTATGAAAGTTTATAAGTGCTGAAAAAGTTTTGTATTTTAGTTGCAGAAAAGTTTCTATGTTTGAATGACCATATACATTTTAAAGTCACACAACCACATGTGCACTAGAAGGAAGGTTTTATTGAAGGCTAAATTGTGGGTCAGAAGGTTAAATTGCTTATTGTAGTGATGAAGGTCAGATCACTTGTGACCTTCCTTTTAATGATGTACACTGCTCAAAAAAATAAAGGGAACACTCAAATAACGCATCCTAGATCTGAATGAATGAAATATTCTCATTGAATACTTTGTTCTGTACAAAGTTGAATGTGCTGACAACAAAATCACACAAAAATCATCAATGGAAATCAAATTTATTAACCAATGGAGGCCTGGATTTGGAGCCACACACAAAATTAAAGTGAAATGTTCCCTTTATTTTTTTGAGCAGTATATTTTAAACTTTTTCTTTTCTTTTGATTTTTTTTTTTGCATAATGAATTCTATAAACAAGAACTGGATGCACCATTTCTTGTAGATTTCTCTAATCCATACATGGTCAAATTACACAAGCGAAAATAAATAACCAACACTCATTTTTACATAAATGTCCCTTTCTAAACTACATCTCAGATACAAACTAGTTGATTTCCTGTCACAGAGCCAAATCCAAATTTTGAATATATTTGAGGTCCATGTTCTTCTTTGTTGTTCTTTTATTTCCTTTCTGAAAGCAACTGTAATGTGGAATATTAACCAGTTGTGTCCAAGCTTCAACTGTTAAGTTATTCATCCAAAATTTAGAGATACATTTCCTATTATTTCATCCTGTTTCTGAAATGTACATCCAGTTTCTGAACATTTTCAGCAAACCAGTTTGACAACATGATTCTGCCGCAGCCACACTTGATAGTAGCCGTTTCTTTAAGTTTAAACTAGCAGCGCAGCAATTACAGTTTTCTGGCCAATCACTGATCTTAAAAAGCCTGATGTGCCGATTCAGATTTCAGCCAATACCAATTTTTTTCTTTGACAAGTCGCTAAATTTAGGCATGAAGCTGCTAAGCTGGCAACAGTGGGCTGACTTTTGTTAACTGTGGACTGTAGAGATTGGAGGATAAGACGAGGGTTTTAGATGCAAGTATCAGCTGATCTCTAATGTCCCATAAATACAAAAATCAGGGCCGATTTATTGGTGCACCCTCTTTTTAAAAGCTTCACCTCAATTCCACAACACACATTTTTTGTCATTTAGACCTAAACTGTCAGGGCGAGAAGCTATCATGTCATATCGCAAAATTATTTTTTTTCGGAATATTATGTTATTGCTCCTGAAATTTTCTTGATCACTCTAGCTTATCAGCTTTTCTTAGGGGGCACATGTCGAACCAAATGGTTAAAAACTGAAACAGTTTGTTGTTCTAACGCATCAAAGCAGGATTTGGAGTCAGTAAAACTGACATTGAATTTGTGGAACGGCTCTAACGTCAACTTGTTTTTAAAATATGTGAGCTGTGATTAGAAGCCAGGTCCAAGCTAAGATAGCAGAATTTGTGGTGTTAATTTAGATCGTTTGTTAAGACGTATGCTGAAGCATACAACCAGAATTATGCCAGGAGCTTTTGATGTCAACAAAAAGGTCAAATTACAACTTGCAAGGGCACTTTTAAGAAATATTAGTGC
>NW_015112654.1:724850-733053 GCF_001443285.1 Poecilia latipinna | reverse complement strand
CTTATCAGCTTTTCTTAGGGGGCACATGTCGAACCAAATGGTTAAAAACTGAAACAGTTTGTTGTTCTAACGCATCAAAGCAGGATTTGGAGTCAGTAAAACTGACATTGAATTTGTGGAACGGCTCTAACGTCAACTTGTTTTTAAAATATGTGAGCTGTGATTAGAAGCCAGGTCCAAGCTAAGATAGCAGAATTTGTGGTGTTAATTTAGATCGTTTGTTAAGACGTATGCTGAAGCATACAACCAGAATTATGCCAGGAGCTTTTGATGTCAACAAAAAGGTCAAATTACAACTTGCAAGGGCACTTTTAAGAAATATTAGTGCTGCTGGAAATAGTTTTTACTAAGAGGGTGTTAGAGAAAAGTTAAAGTAACTTCAAACTTGTACATCCAGCTCTTGCGTGTAAAGTTTATTGAAGTTATTTGTTTTGAAATCATTTGACATTGGAAACAGAATAGTTAAACTAAATCATTAGGAATTTAAAATCATTATAAGATTAATTTCCACAATGAATGGCTCCAAACTTCTCATCCTTTAGTTTATCGGTGCATTGTGTTCCTGTTGTCTCAAGTGCAGATTTACAGAAATTTGGTAACTATAAAAATTCACCACAAGAGGGCAGCCTAGCACAATGATCTGCAATAGGCTTTCATTCATGCAGCTATAATTAAATCTGTTGGATCATGTTTGTAGCTGTCAGTAGATAATTCAGGCTATTTGGATGCTTTTAATGACAGGCCAACATCCTTAGGAGTTTGTAAAAGGCCACTATTGGCCTTTAGTTTCCCCAACTGTCCTCGTTTGTTCAGAAGTATGTAGAGAGCTCTGATCTTCTGAGGTACCCCGACCACTCTGGTATCTACAGTCGGGCTGAAAGCAGTCATGAGTGCCGCTCTTAGTAAAAGGAACAGAAGAAGAGGAGAGGTGAGTTCTCCTGACCCCTCATCAGACGGCAGAGGAGAAAAGGGGAAGAAGACCATTGTGCCCAAGCACTGAAGATGATGAAATTCAAGATCCCCACGCTCTGGCTTCGTCTTAATCTCGGGGCCCAACCTTGCGTTAGGCTAATCCCTCTCTGTCGAATTACTGGCCCTGTCTAGATTGTATTTTGTCATTGAAAAAGGTAGTGTTAAACACTACCTTTTTTTTCCTCCCCTATTTGTTCGTCTGACAAGGCGAATCGCATAATCAAAAGATGGAAAGAGAGAGAGAGAGAGAGAGAGAGAAAGCAATGGAGTGAGGTGGATGACTGCAAATGGCTGCACAGTAGTATCTCTAAATTGCATGCCACCCTTGCCTTTCACCCTTTTTCAAACAGCCACATATTATCAAAAAGGTGGGCAAATTGAGAGTCAGAAGATTGGACAGCTATATTTGAAGGCATTGTGCTGACAGGCCCTTTTGTGTGTGCATAGTGGCAGGGGGGTTAATGTGCGTATGTATGTCTGTGTGTATTTTCTCTGCGTTTGCATATCAGCCAGAGCTGGAGATTGGAGACCAACTTCACTCATCTTCAAAGCTTTGTGAGAGGATTTAAATAACGCGCACCGACACTCACACAGGGCTGCTGTATTTAAAGGCGAGAAGCTATCATGTCAGAATACATTGAATATACAGTGATAGAGACTCCAAAGCCCACTCTGCCTTGCTCCTCCCCCATCAGTCCCCTTTCAGTCCTACTTCAACAGTTTTTTTGTTGTTGTTTTTTTTTGTGCACATTACATCAATGTCACCAAGGATGGAACGCATTTCTGACCATGTATGGATGCTCTGCTGCTTGGCAACCTGTTTTGACACGTGTGAACAATCACACAAGAACTTTTAATTCTTACAGAATTTAGAGTTGAGGGTTTTCTCGCTATACATAAGAAAGGACTTTGGAGAAAAAGAAAAGAATGTTGGCATGACTTTACTCGAATAACAATTAGGGATGCACCAATTTGAAAATTTTGACCGATATTAAAATTGCTGATATAGCAGAAAACCAAAATGTACTGCTGTTATTTATATTAAACAAATAAATATGCATTTTATTATATTTCCTATCCATTTAACACACCAAATGCCCCCACCCCCACTTCCACCAGAAAACAAACCAGTCACCCTGCTGACTAGTTTCTCTTCAGTTTATCACCTGCTGCACCACCACCAACGTTATGTAACTAGAGTTTAGATCAGGTCTATAAAATCCAACCCGGCCCGACCCAGTAGGCGTTCTGTCCGAGCCTGATCTGACCAAATTCATTTGAATTCTAAGCCCGAGCCCAAATAAACCCGACATATTTTAATTAAGGTTTTTCTGTTTTCGTTTAATTTAATTAAGTTAGCCATGTAATTTCTCCTGTTCTTGGCTTTTGTTTGACACCTTCCAGCTCCATTTTGTCACTTGTTGTAGTGGCAGGGTGAGTCAAGTGGAAATCCTCTAGGATGTCTGATTGATAGGAGCGGAAAATTGCGTAGCTGCTTGTCAGAGTCTAATGAACTTCAGCACTTTATTTTCTTTCTTTCCTCCCTTAACATTTTTAAACTACCTCCTCTATTCAGATTATATTAGGAAGATCATCATAACTTTGTTGCACATTCTTGTTTGGTCGTCTTAGTAATGTATCTATTGCAGGCTCATTGAATGTGCCACAGTATCCGAGCCTGACCTGTCTATCGAAGATATGCCTTTGGCCTGGCTTGGTCAGAATTTTGGGTCATACTCTGGCCATAAATCTAAACTCTGTATATGACTTAACAATCACCACATCTGTCAACCCATCTCGTTACACCCCCTCCTGAAACACACACACAGACAAAAAAAAAAAAATGAAAATAAACATTTGCTTTTAATGTTGGACCAGTTTCACTCGTTGGACCAATGCAGACATGTTAAAATGACTTTTACTGACTTAAGCCACCTAAATCGTGTAAATGTTTGAACATCAAATAAAATGGTAGGACATATTGTCATACATAACACATAAGAGTGCATCTCTGCTGTAAAGAGAGTGCACAGAATAGTCAAAGATCCCCTGCCCTGAATACTCCAACCTGGTAAAATGATGTAGGGAGATCCTCTCCTGTTTTCAAAGATGGGTTCTACAAAGTATTATCAGCAGGAGTGTCCATAATTGTTGCACACAAACATCTTGTCAAATATTGAATTTCTCCAAACCTCATTTATTTAGCACAAAATAAGAGCAGAGTAGGCAGCCTGTGTTCTTCAGCATTAAGCACACCTTCCCAAACACACACCCTAGCTTTTTTTGTATCGTACCCAAAGCCACATTGCCCTCCTCCCCCTCTCCCTGTCTGGAACATATTACGTAGGCCAGTGGCTTGTGAGCACCGACTGGGCCTCGGGGAAGAAAAACACAATTATTTCAGCTCCTGGCTATTCACGCAAAGGTGACAAAAGCTGGTATGAAGTATGAAATCCCAAAAGTTTCTCCTGTGTCGTGGCCGACAAATTGGGATTAATTTGTGATTGTGTGCACGCGTGTGTCACCGAAGTTTTCACCTCTGCTCATTTTTAAATACTTGTTAGGACTCAATAGGGTTCATTTATTGTGTCAGAGGAAACGGCATGTTCACTTAAAGTATTTGGATGTGCCTGCAATGATAATTTAAGCTGAAATGTGCTTCATATTTCAAAGCTTAGAGAATGTACATTATTTCCTGTGTGGGTGGGTGTAAGAAGGCAGGCGGTTTGTAGCATTTGATCACACATCCACACACGCTTCCCAAATTAATTTAATCTAATTAATTGCCGTTCAGAGAGGGGACAGATGCTCGTGATTACCCCCCACGCTCAGACTCCCCTCTGTGCAGGCACACACACCGCATTGGAGGCACACAAACACACACACCTTTTGCAACTGTAAATGCCTGCATGTTCTGTCTCTTTTCTTTGTAAGGCATTACCAGCTTGTAAAAAATAAGAATATAATGCTCATACTCTTGTAAACATTACAATGCCAATGTTTTTGTTTCATATTGTTCTTTTTTTGTCAGACAAATTGTCAGAAGTATTTGCTTGAGTTTGTATCTGGCTTTGTGTCCAGTAAGTTGTATGTCAGGGCAGTGTGTGGTTGTGTCTGTGGGTTGTAGGTGACTGTGGAGGCCGGGTGGTCCCTGCTGTCACCCTAATAGGCTTATTGGCCCCTAATCCACACCACACCACCTTGTCACATGGTCAGTCTGCTGACTAAAAGCTGCTACTGCCATGAGGTTCCTGTGCGGTTGTGTTTCTTCGCAGGTGTCATGAATGTATGTGACCGACTGAACCTATGTGCTGTCTCTGCTGTTCAAGACTTGGCTTCTCATGACTCTTGTCCACTCTGTGTGAAAAGTTGCTTCTTCACAGATAAATTGTTTTATTTTGTCTCTTTAGTTCTTTGTGTCCTTTTCTGCTCAGTTTCACATAATTACAAAAATTGCAGCAGGGATTATAACTATATTAGACTGTAAAGGATAAAAACATGTCTATAGAACTCTATGCTGTTTGCTTCTCTCACTACATCACTGTCGTATAACTAAGTACTACCCATATTCCTAGCCCAGAATTTCTTCATCCTCATACTGCAACGTATTTAATGGTTGCAAAGACCCAGTTTCATCTACTGCGGTGTCTGTTTTTATGTCTCTTTCTGGGAATGCAGATTATCAACGATTTCTCTAACATTGGCATGTTTGCTGCTGCTTTCCGCCAAATGTGGAAGCCAACTTGGAAGTTTCCTCAAGTGGCTACTTTACCTAACAATCACCACAATAGTGCCTGTTTGGTGAATTTAACAAGCTAATTGAAAACATGAGGCGATGCTTGCGTTAACCATGGATGTCCCTATTTACATTCATAAAAGGAGCATGAACTGGTCTTTATTCACATTAAAAATGACTTCAAGTCATATAGTGATTCCTGAAAACAGTTTCAAACTCAACAGCCTTCTACAAAAAATAAATAAAAAGATGGGACTTTAACTTATGCTTCAGGATTAAGTTTTAAACTGAGTTTATATCCATCTGTAAAAAAAACACTGTGTTCTCTCTAAATAATAATCACAGTTTGGTTAAATTATTAAATTGACACTCCTTTTGAATAAAATTCTGGTGCTTTTTTAACACGTACTTTACCAGTGTTATTCAGTTGCAGGTAAAAGAACAGATGCACATGCTCCTCCATGCTATCACGCTCTGCTTTGTAATGCTGCTGGCACACACATCTTTTATCTTTGCACGCGTGCCTATTTTTGCTTATGTGCCTATGTTTGTTAATTAAGCTGATTAAACCGTTGCCCAGTTGAGGTAGAGCCTTGCTTCTGTGCTTCCTCTAATTCATTTCATACTCCCTTTTTTTGGCTCTTTTATGTTTCTGTGCATTTCATCTGTCATATTTTTGACACGGTTGCTCTTTTATCTTATTCATTCTGTCATCTTTCGTCCTTGCGCCGCACCACTCATGCTGTGTTCTGTGTGTGTCGGTGAAAGACCCATATGTCTGCAGCGAGTCCTGTGTACGCCATGTGCACGCAGCCTGTGTATGCTCTGACTTGCATGTGTGAGAGTGTATTTGTGAAAGTGACTTGTCCCACTGGTCCAGGTTGTGACCTCGGCTTTCATCTCCTTAGTCTGGGGCTTCAGCCTCCCGTTGCGATTCGTTTCCAGCCAACAACACAGCAGATGCCACCAGACACCAAAGCAAACACTGACAGTTCGTATGTACATATGTCCACCTTCTCAATTAGTCAATCATGCATTACCTATATGACAATTTATGCATTTAAATATAACCAAATATGAATGCCTTTTCCATTGAACAAGGCAAGACTTAAGCAATACTTTAGGAAAAAAACTTATACATTTATTATGTTTTACAAATATAGAGAATGTTTTCTGTCCGGTTTTGGTCAGTCTTTTCCAGCCGACTACTCCAAATTCAAATGTTTCAAACAGGAATAATGGTTTCTTTCATCTTATTTGTAATTCAGGAATATTTAATTATCCAAAAGGGACATTAAATGTTGTAACTCTTTTCATTAAAGTAAGAGCCATAGTGATTTATGATGCTATAACTTGAAGGATCACCAGTAGAAGATACTCTTATAGTAAATCTGAAGAAGTATATGACAAAAGACTCTTTGTGTATAATAGTCTCATAGTTTGTAACAGCTAATAGTTTAGTTTCCAGGCAACAGTGACAATATTCCACAGAAATCTGTGCTGGTTGACACCATCACTTGTTAGCAAGCACTGCCAAGCCACATCATTTGCCTTTGCTGCTTCTCATTAAATCTTTGTCTGGCTGAGAAAGTCTGACATAGAGATGTTGGAGTCTCTATGTAGAGCCTCTATAGAGAGGCTCTACATAGATGATGCAAATAAAATGTAGTAAACTTGCACCTCACATGACTGACCAGCTGTTTATACTGTTGTTTTGCATTAGAATTGGATTTCTTTGTTTCTGGACAACATGTAAAGTCACCAATATCAGTTGACATGAGGGAACATTTTCAACTTGGCCAATAACACATTCCTGAAAACATTTCTCCATTTTCCTGATATGTGATCTCTATGCTAGTTTGCAACCTCTACTTCTTGTTTCTAACAGCTGTGCATAACGTCAGTATCTTACAAAATTACGCTGCACATTGCCTACTTGAATTGGTTCAACTAGGTGTAAACACATGTAATTCACATTTTATTTATTTTCCCTTATTGGCAACATAAAAAAAAAACAACTTAAAATTACTTGAGTGACAATTGGTTGGAAACACAGCCATTGTGACAGTACAACACAAGAACTATTTCCTTTCTTACAAAAGCAACAGGAGGAGTCTCAAATATATATGATGCCAAGCTTAAAGCATTTATCTTCATATCCAAGAACCATAATAATAGCTCAGGAACGGTGGTAACAGCGACTGAGTTGTGCTTCACAAGGCAGCTTTCATTAGAATTAAGTTATTCTAGTGTTTTAATATAGAGGGTCTCAAAAAACTGTTTAATTCAAGACATCTTAGAAACTGATGGAACTCATCTCTGTCAGAAAACTACTGATAAGGTCTGTTAAGACTTTGGACAGTCAGGGTCACATTAGGGTTCTTCTACCAAACTGTATTTACCCCATTCCCTTTTAGTTAGTTTTTGAGTTAGTATTTCTAAATTTTATGTTTTCGTCTATTTTTTGTATTGCTCACTGCACCCACTCTCAACAGTCGTCTGAGGTTGTCCTCGATTACCTCGTGACTTTCAGTTGACTCTAATCAGACTTTCTCGCCTTGTCTTTCCCCTCATCTCGTTTCTGTTATGTGTTATACGATGACGATGGGTGGCCAGATGCTCCTGGTGGTAAGCGAGGCACAACTGTGAAACGTCAGTTGAACAGTTTATCTCCTCTGCCTTGCTTATTTATTTTGTTCTCTTAGGACTTAAGATGGCTGCCTGCGATGTAGACATGCCTGTGTGGGCCGTCAAATAGCGGCCTCTGCAAATCCCCCTGTTTATCCACAAGCTTGACCCACTGGGCATGAGTGGGCGGCATGTACGCTGGGTGTCTACCGGCGGTGGAGGAAGGATGTGTGTATGCCTGCAGGCGTGTGTGATGAACGTAGCTTAAATTTGTGTTTAGGATGAATTCCAGATTATCGCTTAAAATCCGCTGTCAGTGAGTACGTGTGAGTGCCTGTTTGGATGTGAAGATGCAAAGGATTGAACCCACACAGACACACACACACACACACACACACACCGAGTTCTTGGCAAACGGAGGCAGTTGTTCTGCTAAGTGACAAAGAATAGGGGTCTTGTGATGTCTTCTGATGCCAGTGCTAAGCCAGCTACTGGCGGTTCGAGTGATCCATAACTGATCTGTACTTTGGATCTTTTTCAGAATGCCACACCCAAAGAGTTCCAGGTGTTATACTAAAGCCTGAAGTTTTAAGGAGGAAAAAAATTTATTGAAATCAAAAGACAAATTGTTTTGAGGCTCCTGTAGTTTTCAAATTGCATTTTGTCCTCCCCCTCCTCCAATTCAAACAAAGATTGCTTCCATGCATGGCAAAGATGGCTGATGCATGCTAAGAATATCAGAAGAACCATTTTAGGTTGCATGTAAATGCACATAAATACAATCTGCAAACTGTATTGTTCTTTCACGGAAAAACAGAATTTCAAAGAACAAGCACTCAAGCATGCAACACACACACACACACACAC
>NW_015112654.1:712941-723747 GCF_001443285.1 Poecilia latipinna | reverse complement strand
GACAATATTCCACAGAAATCTGTGCTGGTTGACACCATCACTTGTTAGCAAGCACTGCCAAGCCACATCATTTGCCTTTGCTGCTTCTCATTAAATCTTTGTCTGGCTGAGAAAGTCTGACATAGAGATGTTGGAGTCTCTATGTAGAGCCTCTATAGAGAGGCTCTACATAGATGATGCAAATAAAATGTAGTAAACTTGCACCTCACATGACTGACCAGCTGTTTATACTGTTGTTTTGCATTAGAATTGGATTTCTTTGTTTCTGGACAACATGTAAAGTCACCAATATCAGTTGACATGAGGGAACATTTTCAACTTGGCCAATAACACATTCCTGAAAACATTTCTCCATTTTCCTGATATGTGATCTCTATGCTAGTTTGCAACCTCTACTTCTTGTTTCTAACAGCTGTGCATAACGTCAGTATCTTACAAAATTACGCTGCACATTGCCTACTTGAATTGGTTCAACTAGGTGTAAACACATGTAATTCACATTTTATTTATTTTCCCTTATTGGCAACATAAAAAAAAAACAACTTAAAATTACTTGAGTGACAATTGGTTGGAAACACAGCCATTGTGACAGTACAACACAAGAACTATTTCCTTTCTTACAAAAGCAACAGGAGGAGTCTCAAATATATATGATGCCAAGCTTAAAGCATTTATCTTCATATCCAAGAACCATAATAATAGCTCAGGAACGGTGGTAACAGCGACTGAGTTGTGCTTCACAAGGCAGCTTTCATTAGAATTAAGTTATTCTAGTGTTTTAATATAGAGGGTCTCAAAAAACTGTTTAATTCAAGACATCTTAGAAACTGATGGAACTCATCTCTGTCAGAAAACTACTGATAAGGTCTGTTAAGACTTTGGACAGTCAGGGTCACATTAGGGTTCTTCTACCAAACTGTATTTACCCCATTCCCTTTTAGTTAGTTTTTGAGTTAGTATTTCTAAATTTTATGTTTTCGTCTATTTTTTGTATTGCTCACTGCACCCACTCTCAACAGTCGTCTGAGGTTGTCCTCGATTACCTCGTGACTTTCAGTTGACTCTAATCAGACTTTCTCGCCTTGTCTTTCCCCTCATCTCGTTTCTGTTATGTGTTATACGATGACGATGGGTGGCCAGATGCTCCTGGTGGTAAGCGAGGCACAACTGTGAAACGTCAGTTGAACAGTTTATCTCCTCTGCCTTGCTTATTTATTTTGTTCTCTTAGGACTTAAGATGGCTGCCTGCGATGTAGACATGCCTGTGTGGGCCGTCAAATAGCGGCCTCTGCAAATCCCCCTGTTTATCCACAAGCTTGACCCACTGGGCATGAGTGGGCGGCATGTACGCTGGGTGTCTACCGGCGGTGGAGGAAGGATGTGTGTATGCCTGCAGGCGTGTGTGATGAACGTAGCTTAAATTTGTGTTTAGGATGAATTCCAGATTATCGCTTAAAATCCGCTGTCAGTGAGTACGTGTGAGTGCCTGTTTGGATGTGAAGATGCAAAGGATTGAACCCACACAGACACACACACACACACACACACACACCGAGTTCTTGGCAAACGGAGGCAGTTGTTCTGCTAAGTGACAAAGAATAGGGGTCTTGTGATGTCTTCTGATGCCAGTGCTAAGCCAGCTACTGGCGGTTCGAGTGATCCATAACTGATCTGTACTTTGGATCTTTTTCAGAATGCCACACCCAAAGAGTTCCAGGTGTTATACTAAAGCCTGAAGTTTTAAGGAGGAAAAAAATTTATTGAAATCAAAAGACAAATTGTTTTGAGGCTCCTGTAGTTTTCAAATTGCATTTTGTCCTCCCCCTCCTCCAATTCAAACAAAGATTGCTTCCATGCATGGCAAAGATGGCTGATGCATGCTAAGAATATCAGAAGAACCATTTTAGGTTGCATGTAAATGCACATAAATACAATCTGCAAACTGTATTGTTCTTTCACGGAAAAACAGAATTTCAAAGAACAAGCACTCAAGCATGCAACACACACACACACACACACCAAGTCGCACCAGCTTCTTATCCAATCCCTCCACTAATTCCCCCTTGGTAGAAGGTGTTCATTGTTTCTCTTTCATTCTAATCTCTCCTTCTCCTTTTTTTTCAAAATCCATATTAGATTCTCTTTGAGTTGGCCACAATCGGAGGCACTGGAGCAGAGCATCACCCTGCTAATGCTCTTTGTCTCCCCAGATTTGTCACTTAGCATGGAGAGTACACCTTTGTCATGAGCAGGGTGGGAAAGAGGCAGACTCTCACTTGGGGCAATTGTTTCTTGTCGGAGGCCATCTTAACCCCCTTCCCCTCCCTTCTCCTCCCTTAAGCAAATCAGCTTTGCCCTGGATTAGAGCCCTATCATAGCTCTGTCAGATCTCAGCAGCCTGCCAAAAACTGCAAAAACAAACAGATCCTTAAAGTTGGATGGAAAATGCTTCCAAAAAACAATTCCACGTTGTCTTCACCTTGATATCGCCACTTGATATCTCTTAAATATAGATGTTCTAGTCATATTTATTATTGAAACTCATGATTTTCTTAACCTACTATGTTATCTTAGAATGAAACTAGAACAGTATTGTGCAGTATCATCCAACGGACATCACAATATGTTATTTAAAAAAAAGAATTGGCTGTAGAAAATCTTCATTGAAAACACAGTTGAGTTACCTTCAGAGTTCCAACAGACATTTTTTTGTCTTGAATTTTGTCTTTAACATAATTGACATTTGAAAGTAAATTGTTAGTTTGTGTTTTATTGGTTGCTTCCTTCAGTAGTGAAGCAAAAGAATGATGAAATATTACAGGGCTTTTTCACAGCTTTTTGTTTTGGCATCTCAATAAACTAAAAAGAGCAAACATGTTGTGTTTCAACATGTGAAATAAGAAGTCCTCTCTGGATTATTGGGCAATGAATATATATTCCTTACCTCACAAATAGTTTCCCATGGTAGTTTTGGATGGGAGTAGAGGAGAGACAGAAGCCTAGAGACAACACAAGTTGGCAGTTTTGGAGTCTGCCTCTAAACCTTCAGAAAGTGAGGAAACAAAACAGAGACCACAGTTTATTTTTCTGCTTCTGAAGTGTGTGTGTGTTTTTTTCGTCTTTCACACAACAAAACCCAACTTCAAAAATATATATAGATACACACGGGCACACACACACCATCTCAGATGTCCGTGGCAAATCTGTTGGCTTGATATCTAAACTACTGCTTCGCAAAGAGTAATCAATCCCAGATATG
This sequence comes from Poecilia latipinna, assembly GCF_001443285.1. NCBI lineage: Eukaryota > Metazoa > Chordata > Actinopteri > Cyprinodontiformes > Poeciliidae > Poecilia > Poecilia latipinna. The sequence continues at coordinate 720,488 of NW_015112654.1, read as the reverse complement.
GTTCTGAGGAGTATTGGATGCGTGTATGTGTGTGTTTATGTTATTGGTCATTTTAGGTCTCTGTGATGACCAGAGATGGTAAAATGGCAGGAAAAGTGATGAGCAGGCGCTTCACAGACCACGAATGAACTCCAGCTAATCCCTTCAACCTATCTTCCTCTCTCTCACCGTCCTCCTTTCCCCTTTTACATTTTGTCTCATTTTCCCAAGCATTTTTTCCCTTTTCTCAACCTTTTTTTTTTTTTTTTTTTTTGTGCGACTCGTGTGTCTTCCTCTCTCGCCTTTCTCTCTCCCTCTCTCAGTTCTTGGACCACCTCCCTTCATTCCAGCCAGCCCCTCCTGTGGGCCCTTTCTCTCTCCAGCCAGAAGTGCCGAGCCAGGGCTTTTGCCGGCTGGTAATTTATTTTCCCATTAGCCCCCTGTCTGAAGTGCATGCTCTGGGTGTGAGAGTGTGTGTAGGAGGGGGCACTAAGGGGCCACCCAAAAGAAAGACCCAGAAAGTAGAAGAGAGGAGGGCACCCTGGACACACTGATAAGACGAAAGAGCGGAGGGAGCGAGATGGAGGGGACAGAAATGAGGAGCGGAAGTGAAGACTGAAGATATTAGCTTGGTGGCCATTGGAAAATATACTTATAATGTTGAAACATGAGTGATCTCTGATGCTGAAGTGATTAATCGATCTACAGAGTACTCCACAAACTGTTGCCCATTAATCAATTACCAATTTTTCTCTGTGCCTCGGGTTTAGTACCAAAACTATGATTACTTGGATCAGCCATGATTTTAAAACCCGTCAAACATAATTTGGACACATTTCAATTCTAGATTATATGGATGTAACCAGCTTTAACCACCAAAGTGTAGAGAGAAGAGAAGGAGGAAGTTCAAAACATTACTTGCCATCAGTTGAAATGGGCAATGATCACGTCCCTGATTCTGTCTCTCCATCTGGCCAAAGAGATTTATAAAGGAGTGGCAAAAGCAAATGAGGTGGATTAGCAGCAGTGCTCCCCAACAACTGATAATGTCATTGAGGATGTGTTATTGTGGAATGTTGTCTGTTGCTGGAAATTATCCGTTAGCATGTCTGTTAGCATGTCTTTAAATATACTTGGATGATATGAGTTAAAACAACATCTAATTTCCCTTTGGGATAATTAGTGTTTTTGAATTGGGTCTAAATCTAAACTATACTGATTTGTCAGTGTTGCAAACACTCTCCTCTCTCAATCTATAAGCAACTGGAATTTTAAAACAAGACCAGCTGTGCTTTTCCTATATATATATTTTTTACCTTCTTTACAAAGAAAGTACTCTACAGTACATGTTTTCCTTTTAAGAGGGTTTATTTTTCCCTCTTCCATTTCAGACTCGGAACTCGATGGGCTTTTCTAGTGTGGTAAAATCCCGTCAACCTGTTTTTTTTGTTGTTTTTTTTCTTCTGAATGCATGTGAATGTGGGACAGATCAAATCAGCCGGTCTGTGTGACCATGTGCCGAACACACAGACAAGAGAACCATTCACGCAGTTCATTCCAATATTAAAACTATTGATATTGTAATTCCCATAACCAAAGTGATAGCATTGCATGCCTTTTATGTCTATTGTTGCTTTTTAAAATACACATAAACACACAGCTTCAGGGAGGGAAAAGGTAAATCCTCACATATAATAGTAACCGATGATTAAATTGGCCTTAATCTTTGTGTGTGTGCGTATGTGTCCATAATGCCTATAGTGTGGCATTCATAGATGGTATGTAAAAAGGGCTGCCTTATCACTTATCAGGGGAGGCCAAATGGACACAGAGGAATCACTCCATTGTGTGTGGATTCAAAGAGAGATGTGAGCACATTGGATGTCTCCATTTCCAATAACTGTGACCTTGAGGCAAGAGGAATAACACCTCCAATCTGCTGACTGTTGGATTCAGACACAGCCAGCTGATTTTTGGGGTGTCGGGTGCAGAGGGCTAATGCGGCGCTGGCTTTGGATTATTCTCTAGGGTAAATTGAGTTTGGCTGTAATTGTTTCCAAACCCTTTTGAATGTGGATTACAGAGGTGCTGTTGTGCGGTGAGTTAATTGTTCATTAAAAAGGCAAGCGATATGCAGAAATGTTAAAAAAATGTAAAATTTAGAAAAATGTTTTCTAATAAGATTTTTAACAAAAAATACCCTCACTTCCCAACGTACTCACAACCCTTTCATGATTTCACTTTTTTATCTTACTAGGGCAGCACAAAATATCCCTATTTCACAATATCATTAGCTGTGTTTCCACTGATCATAAAATTGTGCAAATTAAAATGACTAAAATATGCTCAATGGAAGCACACCAATTTTGAGAAAAAACTCACTTTTGAGCTAGGATGAGGTGGTTTGTCAGTTGTATTGTGTTTTGTAAAACTGCAATGGAAACACTTTTTTTTTTGCATCACGACTGACACTTGGATGAGAAACTGATATCTACCAGCACAAAGGTCTGAAAATCAGCCACTGTTCCCGGTTGCTCTGCTGGGGAGACATTGACTGACAGATCTGCCCAACAGTGAGTCTGTCGCAATATTTAGTGACTTTTAAGATGAAAAATCGATATCGGTCAAAATAAGGTTAGGCATTTTAGTGATCAGTAATCAGCCAGAAACCTGCGATCAGTGCACCTCTACTACTCAGGTTCACATAATTTTTATTTCCACTTCATAACTATGTACTAGCTTATGTTTCATCTGTCACCATAAAATCACATTAAAATATGTGAAAGTTTGTGGAGTTCAAGCACTCTGAGGGAACGAAAATATGTTCTAATCGGTTTTCTCGAGCCGTTGCTTTAATCCACTCTGTATTTGGACTACAGTTGACCTCGTCTTGTCCCTTCCTCTGCAGTTCAGCGGTGTTTTGTTTTATGCTAGCAACAGGCTTAAGTGAGATAATCATCTGCTTGATGTGAAACCAGTGATTCATCACTTATCACCCTTGTAATAACAGAGCCATGGTTTAATCTTCTGTCTTTGTCAACAGCACATTCAACATCACTGCACTCAGTTTGCTTTATTGAAACAGGGCAGTTGGGCAATACCCACATTAAGCAGCAGTGGAGCTGACAATGGACCTGAGAAAGTTTTGAATTTTGGTGCCTTTTTTTCTGGCCTTTTTGTTACATACACTTATGACTGAATTTTACATTAGAAACTTAAATATATACATACAGTCGATCAGAGAAGATCATTAGAAATGAAGTGACCTTTTGTTAAAACCCTATTAGTTGATTGATGTGTGCATGGGGGCTCTTAGTCTTTTTGTTGATCATGTGCTAACAGTGCCCAACTGCCAGTGTATGTGTGTGTGTGTGTGTCAAATCAGGTCTAAACAAAGCCACATTCTTTTTTAGCACTCAGCCTAATTAATCCATCTCTTAGCCACAAAGGGGACCCTTCCCCTCCCTTTTCTCCAGCATGTCCCATTGGCATTTTAGGGCAGAGAGATTCAGCAGGACCCCCGGGCACCCTCCTGCCCTGACCTCTGCCCCCCCACCAGGGGAGCATCTGTGGATCGATCCGGGGCCAGCTGGCACCAGGAGGAAGAAAAGGGGCAGGGCTGGTACTCTTAAAAAAAACACAGTTCAACTCAACACACACACACACACACCTATGCAATGCAAGCCACTCTTTTAAAGGACGAGCAACACTAGGCCAGTTTGAGGCTTGGTAACTTAGCTCGTCCCTTTTTCTAAATTGAAAGCCTTGACCTTTTAATGGCAAAATGCAGGTTTAAACAGTTGCAGCCAGGGGGCAGCAAAGAGCTGTCACCCCCCTCCTTTTTCTTTTTCAGTATGTTCCTTGCTTGCCCTTTTCTTGCTCCCACTGCTACACACACACACACACACACACACACACACGTAGTCGTTCTGTAGGCTCAAAGAAAGAGCATATTGATAGTCCTATCCTCTTTGTAATAAATTAAACTTCTGTATTGTCCTTCCCTTTCATTTTACACATTGTCACATCCTCCTAGTCGCCCTAATCCGTGTTACTTCCCACACCTTCTCTCCAACACACACAGTGATTGACAAGCAGCATCCAGGGAAATGGAGAAGATTCCCATTGTTTGCCAGCCACTACCCAAATTTGTTGAAACGGTTATTTCATTCTTCTGCTCCACTATTTGCATATCCTTAACTATTTCCTATTTCTCAACTTCCCCCCACACTCCTCCTCCTTCCATCGCCCCAAACTGCTTCTCTAAATCCCCTCTTCTTAAGTGTTTGCCGCATTTAGCAAATTCATTCATAAAGTATCTGCATGCGCTATTAGCTTAGTATAATAGCAAAGGGTATAATCTGCTGGGAGATAAGAGGTAAAAGGAGAGTTTTTCCTCCTTTTTCTTGCTCCCCTTCTTCTGGGCTGTTCTTTGGACAGTCGGGTCGGCGGCTTCATGTCATGTTTTCGTGGAAAAAGCTACAAGGCTCAAATGTCAGCATCAAATGTCAAGTGGCCTCCGTAGTGAGTTGGTTGGTCTCTTCTGCTTTTTTTTGTTAAATCATTTGTTTGAGCATGGAGACAGTTGGAGAAGAGGAACAGGTGCAGAAGGTTGGATTAGACGAACTGTTGAATATTGGCGGAAGATGGAGAAAACGGAAAGTCAGGATCGAAACGAGAGTGTTGGAGATTGTCGTTCTAGGAAGCATTAAATGTTTTCTATGCGGTGTAGAAATTAGGGGTGCACTGTTGGCCTATCACCAATCATTAAAAAGCCTGACCTGCCGATTTTGGCTGATGCTGGGTTTGTTTTCATTTGACACCTTGCTAAATATTGCAACAAATCTGCTAAGCTGTCAAAAGTGGGTGACTTTTGTAACCAGGTGAGTGGGTCTCTCAACGCTCTCACAACAGAGCAAAAGAAGATGGTGACTAATTTTTAGACCATTCCCAAAGCTAAGATCGGTGGATAAGATCGGTTTCATGTGTAAGTATCAGTTGGTTACCGATGTCGCAAATTTAAGGAAATTGGGGCTGATCGTTGCACCCCTAGTAGAGAAGTTTGAAGTTTTCCATTTATTGCAGCTCTTCCTGGCTTGATCAACATGCAAAAAATGACAAGTTTGGAATTGCTTTTCCAGTGTTTTAAAACCTCATGAGTTTGGTAAAAGTCAGTATTTTATCAAATTTTAGATTTCTTTTTTTCTTGCTTGATGCTGTTATGGTCTTTACTTCTTCTAAAAAAATGACATATGAGTTTGTTTAATTTTACCAGATGTTTGAATTCTTATTTTTGTATATATTGTTTGGAAGTAATTCTAATGTCAGACATGTTTTTGTCCTTTTTGAATTCCCAGGGTTGCCACAGAGTTTAAGTTTTTATAGATCTGAATAAGTAGGAGGACAGAAACGCTATATGGAATTTGGAATATTTGTAATTCCTATATTTTGTTTAAATGGATTGTCCTGTTTATCCGTCTAGCTGTCTGTACATTATTTTTTGCAGATTCCATGATTCAAGCTTAACCACCATTAAAGAGTTTGTTGTATAGCATTCTGAACTTTTATATTTGTAGTTGGAAAAATAAACACAAAATTTATAGAAAGCTACAAGAACTTGAGTCAGGAAATGTTGGCATAAATTCTATGTAGAAACAATGACTTCTACAAACTTTAGAATTACCAAAGTTTGTAAAAAGTGGCTTAAATGACATGTCTCTGTTCCTCTTTACGCCTAATGTTAGAACATTTCTAGCTGACCTGTGGATTTGTAATCTCTGTTATGGCCTTGAATAGTTTATCACCTTATTACCAAACGCCTTACCATTACCACTCCAAGCTGACACAAGTTCTGTGTGAATACTTGTGTGTGTGTGTGTGTGTGTATGTGTGTGTGCGTGTGTGTGTGTGAATAAATAACCTGCAGTCTTCAGTGATAAGGCTGAGATTGAGTTTTCCCCCACAGCGCCAAAGCATCTGAGGTGAGTGTGTGGCTTTTGTGTGTGAAGACATCAGGAAACGGCTAACGTAAAGAGCTTGTATCGGTTTATCTGGCACACATGGCAGGGAGTGTGTGCGTGTGTATATGTATATGTGCTCTGGAACTGGTGTAGTGTGAAAGAGAGCTAGCTGCCCTGCTTTGTTCGCCGTTGTGAGCACGAGAGGATGAATCCTCAGAGCTCGATCCATGTCTGAGACAAGACTGGATGCTACTACGTGCAAAACCATGGCCTGTGTCTGCCAGTGGAGTTGGATGCCGTTTATACACACCCATGCAATGAAACGTATACAAAGAAATGGAGATTGTTTGGACACAGACATTTTAAACAAATGCATGCTTCTGTGCTTCATTGTAAAGCAATATGTGAGTACCGGTGTGTTGTTCCTTTGATGTGTCATTTCAAGCAACATAGTAATTTCCTATTACTGAATGTATTTGAAAGAAGGCATTGTGGCTGGGCAATTTTGACATTGGTGGTGTCAACACAGCAAGGTGGTGAACCAGTCTGATATTCACCAACAGCATGGTACGTCCGTACCCAGCCAGACAGTTTTTGTTCAAGGAGGTCAGAGAACGGCCTAGAACATCCCCAGCTGTTCGGTTTTCAGGTCTAGCAGTCAGTGACCAGGTTTTTTTTTTAGCAGTTCTTATTCTGAACACACTGCCTTTTGGTTAGCAACCTGCATGCACATGCTCACATTAAGGGTGTATTCACACCACCCCTGCTTGGTCTGCTTTAATCAAACATTAGTTCAATTAAATAGGTTTGGTTCGTTATGGAAGGTGTGAATGCCCATTTGATATCTCAAAAAAGTGAACTCCAGTTCACATAAAAACTTGGGTCTCGGTTCTGTTGAAGTGAACTCAGGTTCAGTTTGAATGAATGCCAAGCGGACCGGAGACCACTCGAAAAGCAGGAAGTGGACTACAATGCAGGGCATTCTGGGTAAACACAACAAAAACAAATGTGCAAGCCTTGTGGTCTTTTACTAAAGACGAAAGAGAAATGTTGGAATCTCTAAAATCTGATGCTACTCCAAGTTGTACTCCGTGTCTTCTTCGGAGGTTTTTGTGTCCTTTCTTCCAGTCGTCGTCGGTGCAGCGCCATCACAGGTGAGGAGGTTAAAGGTTGTTCAAAGAGTTTGGATTGTTTGACAGTGCAGTGCGACAGAGAACCGCACCAGTGAAAATGCAACAAATGTTGCCATTTTGGTCCCCAGTCGAACCGAGTCAAAATACCCTAAAACTCTTTATCACCTCTGTGGCATATCCCCAAACTAATTGGACATTAATTCTCTGACTCATAATATATACTAGAGGACAGAACGTCATCCAAACAATTCAAGACCAGATCAGCCATTGGAGATACACAATACATTTTCCTAAAACCCTCCTCTCAATGTGGTGTTCAATCTCCCTTGTCTGCAGGAGTCTCTGTCAGGACGGAGGAAGGCTTTAGCCACCAGCAGCATAAACATGAAGCAGTATGCCAGTCCCATGCCCACTCAGGTTCCTTTTTTAGATAAACATAAGGCAGAGGGAATAGTCCCGTTCATTTCAGTGCGTT
>NW_015112654.1:700990-709945 GCF_001443285.1 Poecilia latipinna | reverse complement strand
AATGTGGTGTTCAATCTCCCTTGTCTGCAGGAGTCTCTGTCAGGACGGAGGAAGGCTTTAGCCACCAGCAGCATAAACATGAAGCAGTATGCCAGTCCCATGCCCACTCAGACAGATGTCAAACTCAAGTTCAAGCCCTTGTCGAAGAAGGTGGTGTCGGCCACACTGCAGTTCTCTCTCTCCTGCATCTTCCTCCGGGAAGGAAAGGCCACGTAAGTATTATTAAATATTCAGCACAGTTTAACCTAAGGGTGTTCAAACATTTTACAGTACAGACTCCAGTACTCACGACTTCCAGGTTCCCTTTAAACTCTTAGTTCACAGACACACTCAGTCTGTGCTTGCCTGTTTGTTATTAATCAAAAGTATGATAACTGTCGCTTTGATTTTAAACTTTCTTTATTTTTAAGCGTTTCCCTTCCTCCCCCCCGTATTTGAGTGCAGCGCCGAGGCCTTTGTTGCGTCGCGGACCGCGGGTCGATGGCGCGTAACCCTTGTTAACCCTTCTGGGAATGATGTCGACCACACACAAACAAACCCCATCACGCCAGTTCAAATGAGCCTGTGAGCCTGGGAAACACCAAACACAAAGGGGAAAGAGCGAGAGAAATACAGCAATTATGATGGAGCAGTGATATCAGGAGATGGAGGGGAGTGGTAGGAGGCGACATAAAATACCAGGAAGCATATAGAGATAGTTGGGGAGACACAGAGAGATTCAGGTTCAGTCGAAATTTGAAATTTTCGATGCTTTTAACAGAAGGTTGTGGTAAAGTGAACAAAATGTTGATTCCAACACACTTTAGAAATTACACAGAGACGAAACAGACTGTATCTTTCCATACTTAATTTTAAAAATGTCACAACCAAAATGCATTTTGTGGCATTTTAGGAACAGATATTTGGAAATACCAAATCCAAGTCCAAGACTTAATTACAGTCAAGGCCATGTATACTATTATATCTCAGGGGTTTAATAGTAACACACTTCATTTTGGCCAGTAATAACTCACTCACCAATGACGTGTTTTTGACAGTAACACATATTTACTGTCAAATATGTGACAGTAAATTTAGGGATGACTCAACACACCCCTGCAGTCCTCTATATACATTTATCTTATTCCTTTGATGTTTTCTTTCAGTTATTTGCTAATACGCTTGTCTAATGCTAGCATTTTTTTTCTCTTTGTTTTGATTCATTGATAAACCATTGCAATACTTTTGGTTTTCCACTTGATGAAAGTTGTGTTTTGAAATTCAGCTGCTTCTTACCTGAATCACTTCAGAGTCAGAATCTGATCTCTGACTGGTTTCTAATCAGTTTGTTTTGGTGTCATTGTGTTTATTTTTGTCTGTTTTGTACTAATTTAAGTATTTAGTCTTTGTCCTTTCTTTCCTCAACAGTTTTTACAGTCTGTTATCATAAGTTTCTCTGTTCCAGTGATGAGGACATGCAGAGTCTCGCCAGCTTGATGAGCATGAAGCAGGCCGACATCGGCAATTTGGATGACTTCGAAGAGGAGAACGAGGAGGACGAGGAGAACAGGGTTAACCAAGAGGAAAAGGCCGCCAAGATCACAGGTATAAACTGGAACAGTACTTTATTTTATTTTTAGATAATGAGCTAAAATCAAATATTTTTTTTCTGTTTCTAAGAACTGAAATAGTAGAAATATTTTAACAACAATGGGTCCTAATGTTTTTTGCTACCATATTTCTTTTTCTTTTTTTGTTGTTGTTTTATTTGTTTTAAGAATTGAACTGACAGTATAAAATAGTAGCCCATATTTCAATGATTCTTGCCAGTTTAAATAAAGGTGTAAATATAAAGTACGACACTTTTGTCTAGTAACAAGTAGTACATCCACATTTCGCCGTTTTGATCCAGTGTGTCCAGGATTTGATCCAAATCTGTTATGAAATCATATTTGAATAATTTTGCAAGCAAAACCAAAAACCATGTTAGTCAAAAGTGTTTCCAAAATGACTAACTTGAACCATTAAACCTCCATTAATGATCACCACTGACGGGGCTTTTTGTGTGGCATCAACATATCCTTCTTTTCTTTTCTTTTTTTTTTTCTTACTTCAGGCCTCTGGTTGTTGGCCTGTGTGTGAAAGTGTGTGTATATACCCCCAAACCTAAAAACAGCAGCTATGATTTTTCCAAATGCATGAGTTCATAGAGCGTGGTTTCCAGCCTGAGGATTGTGTTTATGTTGCTTAGGGTTTCCTGTCGCATCCCTCCATATATACATGCTCGGGATTCACCGTCTGGTCTAATATCTGGGCCTCACTGCTTCCTGCTTTGCTTAATCCCACTTTTCAGAGCGGCACCTCTTCACGTTAAGCTTCATGCATTCCTTCCTTTTTCTTTTCCCTTTTTATTCTTATCTCATTTATATGTATATGCATTGAGTGCCTACAGCAACGCTCCACTAGCATGTATCTCTGAATCAAAGGCCAGGACAAGCCAGCACAACTCCTTGCAATCATCATATTTCTCAATGAATTCTACCTACAGAACAAGCCAGCGAGCTTCTCGAGCGTTTATAGCAACACCAGGCAAACCGGGTCGTTTGCTCTCTCTTGTTGATTTGTTGCTGGTTTACCTTTTTCTTAGTATTTTATAAAGTAAATTGCTACTAACCCTTTTTCTCTAGGAATAGAAATGTTTTTTTTTTTGTTTTTTTTAAGATAAATGTATTGATATTTTCAACAGAGTTAAGGAGGAACATGCATTTTTAATGGAGACCGTAAGCCAAGATGTCGCATCTTAATTAGTAATTTAGCCATTTTTTGGTTTGTTTGAAACTAGCTGATAAAAGTCTTCACTGTGGTGCTTTGGTTTGGTTGTGCATCATGACAATTACTATCGCAATAACTTCTCTGACTATTTATGATCCAGCAAAAGTAGTTATTGTGACAGGCCTACTGACTGACAGACCAGGTCATGTCTGCATGTGTTCTGTTATCAATAGTCACCCATTGTTGCCAACTCAGCCACTTTGTTGCTATATTTAGCGAATTTTGGGGCGAAAAAAACGATCGGCATCGGCCAAAATCGGAATTAGCAGGTCAGACTTTTTATAAATCACCGATTGGCCAGAAAACTGCAGTCGGCGCATCCTTAAAAAGTTTGTCCCAACATACTGTAGTGAACCCCTATTTTTTTTTTCACACTTGCTTCATATAGCCATGTTAACAGTTCAACTTTTTGAGCCATGTTATTAAATTCAATCATTTAAGATCTAAACTCTTGATGTTTAGTTCCTTCGTTGAAGCAGAATTATTATGTTTTCTTTTTTTCTACTGCTACATTTTCTTAATAGACTTCCAGCTTTATCAGTAAATTATGAATAACAGAGCAAATAAAAAAAACAAGCCTTCTGTTTTCTCCTTTTATTTTTTTACTCTGTATTTCTGTGTAAATAATGTGAGTTTGTGTGATGCTGCGAGTGAATATTATGCATAAGGGTCTGTTTTTATGCATTGTTCACTTTTTACTCTTCCTCCCTCCCTTCCTGTACCGGGCCTTTCGTTTACAGAAATAGTAAACCAGTTGAATGCCCTCAGCTGCTTACTTGGGGATGATGATGATGATGGTATTCCCAAGCGAGCACGCAAAGCAACAGCTAAGCCTGCTGCTTCTTCCCAAGGTCTTTTTTTCCACCTTTCTTTCACCCTAAATCATCTTCCGTTCTTTTCTTTCAGTGACTTGTAACCTCTACCCAATCATTGCCTTTTTTATTTATATGTACTAAGTGTCTGTTTTTATAATAGACATTTGAGTTTTTGGTTCCTTTTCCGTTTGGTCCCTTCCTGCCCCCCACACCTCCTTGATCCTCGTCATTGATATTGTGATGGTGTTGTGGTCATGTGATAATAAAGTTTATTTTGCCTCAGTTGTTGTCCTCTATTGTGTTGTAAAAAAATCAGTAAACATCTGTTGGTGTTCATTCTTTTGTTTACTATTGTTTTTGATAGTGTGACCTTAAATTTTCTGTTTTACTGCATTTGGAGGTGAACCAGTGTAGGATTATTAACTAATAGGATTATTAGTTGCTGGTTATTTGGTTCCTTTTGCATTTTGTATCTTTCTAGACATTTTCATGTATAAAATGGGGTTCTCCTATTGATCTGCATCAATTTCGTAACTGCCACTTGGATATTTAGTACTCTGGCGAAACACAATTGAAAGTAAATTTCGACATTGTCCTAATAGTCTACATCAAAGAAAATGTGAATTTATTTTATATATATATATATATATATATATATATATATATCAATAGATTGTGCCTGAAATTCTTGCTTTTTTTTATTTCCAAAATTAATATCTGCCTAGAGAAATGCCAGCTGGTGGTATGAATTGGTGAAGAGGCACAGTGACCTTGAGTCAGATTAAACATACCTAATTAACCCCTTTTTTTCTTCAATATGAGCAGAAAAATATTCATTGAATTGTATTGCCCCATTTTCAAATAGAAAATATCTTCATTTCAATGGTTTGTATAGAAAACATCCCCCCAAAAAACGGCTGGCAGTCGAAAGACACCAGTATGCAAAAAGAAGTCCTGCGCCTCTTATCAGGTACCACTCCACATTGCCACACTACATATAGATCAAGAGACGCATAGGCTACTTGCAGCAACCCCCCCCCCCGACCCCCCCTCCTCATTCAGAGTGTCACAAAGCTCTCAGCAGTATTCCTTGGCATCTACTTCAGACACATTTACGATCTTTTCAAAGCGGCCCGCACCCCTGTCGCCTGGGAACGAGCCACGATCAGTACGATTAAGACAAAGTAGACAAGCCTTGGAGATCTCCAGTAAGGATCTCCATAGCAACTATATGCGTTTTTTCAGTCCCTCACGGGAGACCTCCCCTCCGTACTGCATAACTTTTCCCAGAATGCCACTGTTGTACATGCGCTGACAAGGGAGAGTGCTGAGGAAAGCAGAAGTTCAGGCAGCGGGTCCCCTAAAAGAGGGGTGTACTTGTGGTCTTTCATCTTGTGGTTCACTCCAAGTGCAGATTTTTGGATACTTGGGTTTGAGGATGTCTTGTATTGTGTGTTCTCTAGCTTTTTGACCTTGTTGCATTGCTTAAATGTCTTTCTGTTGGACTCTAATGCGACAGAACTGATCAACAAGCTGAACTTCCTGGAAGATGAGGATCAGGACTCCGCTCCCACCATGATGAACAATCCCTTTGATGAGCCTGACGGCGACCTTCACCCCTACCTCCTTAACCCATTCGGTGATCCGGATGAGGAAGGTAGGTGACAAGAGATGTGTGAGTTTACTACCAATGCTGACTGATTTTTGAGGAAAAGACGACCGATTGACTAGTCGGGGGCAATTCATTGCGAAATTAGAGATGCGCTGATCCGATATTAATATCTGTATCAGTCCCGATATTGAAAAAAAAAATTCTACATCTTGTATCAGTGACAATGTGCCTGATCCATAAGGGGGAATCTAGTCACTCTAATTCTATGCTTTGTGCTCCGAGTGACATCATGTTTTATTATTTTACATCATATTTATCATTTCTAATTGCACTTTCTGAACCATTTGAAAGAATTGTTGCAGTTTATTTTTAGATATTTGACCGATGTAATCAGTCATTTTTCTGACCAGACAAATTTAAAGTTGTTTTTTACACATTTGACCAAGCTTGTGAAGCTAGTTTGGTGAATTTAACTGTGCTGTACTGGTGCAGAGTTATCAAATAAATTTGTAATTGTAATTCCAAATTGTAATGAACCAAATTGTAATTCGGTCCATTTATTTAAAAACCGACACGTTTAAGTCAAGTCAGCACTGTTTTTCTGTATCAGATCGGTATTGGCCAGTAGTAAACCTTAAATATCGGTGTTGGTTTCGGAAGTGAAAAAACCTCTGCAAAATCAGTCACTAGTTGAATTTTCAGCACATCTTTCTTAACTTTGATCTTAAGAAAAAACTGTATTGGAGAGCATCTTTTGGATGGTAAGCTGTGCATATCAAAGCGTTAAAATGGACAGGCCAAGTCTGGAGCGCCACAAAAGGCTTTGAGTCAGATTGCCAAACCATGATTTTTGTCTACCCCCTTGATAGTCTGGTGTTTTTTTGTTTGTTTTAAGAGACACCCTTAACCACCCAAAGATCATCAGCTTTGTTGCCTTGTGTAAGTTTATTTTGATGTGCTCCTTAGTGTAAACTTAAAAAAATTAGCATTAATACAATTTACTGTCCTTAACTTTAACTGGGAAAAAACAAAATCCACACCATTTGTTATAAAATGCTTTATCATTTGTCTTTCACATCCCAATTTGAAATATTGACACACATAATGAATGTGATGCATTGGAGGAGTTGAACTTCATAAGCGAAAGAAATCTGTACAGATAATACACACTATATAAGCAGCGAAATTGGCAACCAAGTATGTAATGCTTAGCTAGTTCCCAAGATAGACTGCAGTCAGATTTGTTTTCTTGCTCTCTGCTGTCTGGCTCACTACTCGCTAACAAAGCTCTTGTCAAGTCTAGTGAAAGACGTGTTGTTTATGCAGTTGGTGCTCTCGTCCTTATCGAACAGAGCTCCCTCCCCAGCCGGCTCTGAGGCAGCAGCTTGATGAGGACTACTCCTACGACCACGACTCGTCAAACCCATTCGGTGAGCCGGATGGACCGGAGACCGGTTCTGCTCCCGGGAACCCATTTGACGAGCCCGACCAGGACCCTGAGCTTCAGCCAGACCCAGAACCTCCCAGGCCCAAGCAAAAGAAAGGAGTACGGCCTGTCGACATGAGCAAGTACCTGTATGCCGACACCTCTCACAATGACGAGGATGAGCTTGACGAGTAAGACTTGTTTAAGTCTTTATTTGCCTTTACAGCAAATCTCTTATCTTCTGAACCACTTAAATCAGAAAGCAACTAAAGAACAGTGGTATTATTGTCTGTTATATTGTATAAAATGGACTTTCTGTTAAGCATCCTACTGATATAGTTTGTGTTGAATTAAGGAGAGTGTGTCAGTAGTACTAGGTGAAGCTCTAGGATTACCAGCATGGTTACCAGTAGCATTCCAAGCTGTATGAGAGACCCCCATTAGAGGCGTGCTTGTAGCCATGGCACGGGCCACCCCCACCAACACCACCACCACCAACAGGAGCAGGGTAAAGTGGTGAAGCAGCTCTTTCAACGGGAACAAGGCCTCTGTTGTTTTATTGCATTCTTCGGCCTTGTCTCCCTTTTTTTATTCTGTCTTGGCCTCCATCCCACCTCTCAACATCTTGCATTATACTTTCACTCTTCGCCATTCTCTTTAACTTCTTCCTGAGATGTTGCTTATTTTATTTCACCTCGCTTCTCCCCCCACCCCCATCTTTTGTCTTTCCTTTGCTGAATTAGATTAGTTTCGGTCTTTATTAGAATAAATAGTCTAAATAACAAGCTTAACACAAACAAATTCACAATAAAATATGTTTATTTGCAGAATCACAATAATTGGCACTTGAATTAAAGTCAAACACCCTCACCTTTTCTGCAATTTTGCTCAAAAACTGCACTTCTAGTCTTGTCCTTGCGCTTTGTGCTGCTAATAGTTGTTATATTTGTGCTCCCAACCTGAGCCACAGTGAGTCTGATTTAAGCGCATATATCTATGCAAACAAACAATAATTTGTATTGTGTGCATTTAAATCTCACATGTGTTATTTATTAGGAAGGGCTTGCCTTCAGTTTAAAACTTTAAAAGTTAAAACTATTGGAAAATGATTGCTTACCTTAAAGAGCTTTATTTTGGAATATCTCATGATAACACTTTCATAAATGTTGCATCTCACATCTGGGAAAACTGTCTCTAAATTTTGGAGAGCCTATAATGCTAGAATGGAACAAGCACACGCTAAGCTAAATATGCTAAATAGTAACAACTTTTTTTTTTTTGACCACTCCTATATTATACACTCCTGTACAATTATAAAAAGCTAATGTTAGTTGACTAGTTAAGCTAGCTGCTCAGCCACAGCTTTCAGCTTGCTATTTACAAATTGTAGTTTTAAAACAGCATTACCCATTAAGAGAGGTAGTTGGCACTCCTGTAGTTTTCAACATCTACTGTATTTCTAAACGGTTGGTTTGTTTTGTAAGATGTGTAAGAGTCAAATTTTAGCCCGCTAACAAAGTTTTGCAACATATGTGGGAAGGGTACGTAATATCATTCTGTATTACATGGAGCTGGAGAAAAAAATCTGGTCATTCTTAGAGTTATACCAGAAAACATGAATACCAACTTAAAAAAAAAAAAAAAAAAAAACTTTTTAAAAATCTTTGTATACCGCGATATTGGGAAAGCTTGCCCATACCTTGTAACAAGCGGGACGACCATCTTTGCAAAGGTACGAGGACATCTGATGGTTCCTCGGCAGGTTTTCATGACAAAATCTCAAGTCTCTCAGCAAATTTCTTTCTGCTGCGGATCGTTCTGTAGTGCTGCTCAGCGAGATGTTTTAAAGATAGTCCATGACCTTTCCAGAAGAGTGTCCGTGCTTGAACTGTAAATGTGAACCTCTCGGTTTTGGCTGTAGAGCAAAGCTGTCACATAGATATATATTTTAGCTCCACTCTGCTGTCAAAATACAAACAGTTTATTGACTGCAATGTCCCTTTTCCTCTTGCTTCTACATCAAGAGCCATATTTCTAAGAATAGAGGGTTCAGGAGGGCACACATTGTTTTGACTGAAGCCCTTTCACTTGTCTTTTAGTTTGGGCTCGCTGGTTAAAGCTCGTCTCCAGTTCTGACTGCCTTTCTTTGTTTCTTCACTTGTTTATACTTCTCACAGTTTATCGGCCGGCTTATATATTGACACAGAGTAGCTCTAAATGACGCTGCTCAGTCAGTTTCTTCTGTCCTGCTCTGTTCTCTTGTATGTTTAGGCAAGGCAAGGCAAGGCAAG
>NW_015112654.1:692341-696612 GCF_001443285.1 Poecilia latipinna | reverse complement strand
TTTAGGGCTGAAAATGACATGTTGAGTGAATGTCTTGAGGTCACCCTTAGCTTTCAGAGCCACAAGCATGCAGGCATATTGGTAACATCTCGGTGTGTGTTTTTGTTGCATGCTTCTGCATGTGTGTATGTTCTCCTGTTCTTGCCTGTCTGTCAATAGTCCACCTTCGGTAGTGAGGATATGAGGTCACACAGTCCTGACCTCAGTGCACCTGCTTCTGCTATTAGCGTCTTCTATGCCATACAATGTGGGTGTTCTTCATTGTATGGCATAAAACCTTTGTTTCTATGAAGCAATCTTTCTTTTCAGTTGTGTAGTTCAGCCGTAAATGTCTTCAGACAGTTCTGATTATCTCTAATAATTCTTCATTGAATGTGTTTATGTTTGATAAACTTACTACTTATTTGGAGAAAAACAGCTTTACTCTTCTCTGATACTTATTTCATAGAGCAAAATTTTTAATACGCCTTTAATTACATTTTGTCACGCTACATCCACTAACTTCATTCTGTTTTTGGGGATTTTATGTAACAGAACAAAATGGCAGATTTATATCCTCTTAAAAGGTGCAACACAAAGTATTTTTAATCTTAGTGTAATATCCAGCAACGTTTTATTCAAAAACGGACTTGGGCACTGTCTTTCATTAAACTTGCATGAATACAGCAAACATTGGTTTTTGTTGTTGACAATAGACTGAAATAAATTTCTGGACTAACAAAAATGGAGAAAAGTCAGTCCAAGAAAGTTAGGGAACTGTAGACCTTTTTTTTATTATTATTATTTTTTTTTTATAAAGCCCAATGTTCTTTTTATTTCCTACTTTGTCTCTTTAAAGTTTTATACAGATTTTTGCACTTTTTAATTGGCCAAAAAGAATTGTGGCCCCTGAGTACAATTAACTTGACAATTTGGAATATCACTGATCTAGAGTGTGTCGTGCATTCGGATTTAGGTACAATTTAACACATGATATGGATGCGTTTTCTTCATTATCCTGCTATGAGGTGACCTTTTTACATTTTGCAGTCTAACATTGTCCCAGCAGGATTGCCCACATTTTGCTCCATCTGTATTTGATATGTAGGTCAAAATGTTCCATTCTAGTTTTGTCTGGCCAAATCACTTTCTTCCTCCTACACGAGTTGTGGCAAATCTTTATTTCAACAACAGTTATCTTCCTGCCATTCATACAGAAAGACCAGATTTGCTGAACAAACAATGAATGATTGTTTTGCTGGACGATCTCTCCCACCTCAGTTATGGATGTTTATGCCTCCTCCAGCTAAACCTAGCTTAATCCATCTTTGCAATTACCGTTGTATAAAAACTTCAGTATTTCCTGGTCTTCCTGATGCTGTTTGCTCAATAATGTTGTCAAACAAACCTCTGAGGCGTTCACAGAACAGCTGCATTTATATAGAATGAAATTAGATGTAGGGGGCTATTTTAGAGGGAGAGTAAATGGGATTGTGTGTCCCATCTCTTGGAGTTTTTTTTTTGTTTCCTTAAATGGGAAGAATGAAATGTGTCTGTAAAGCTTGAGAATGTTAGTTTGATGACAAACTTTTGCATTTTGATATAAATTTTAACCCAGATGTTCTATTTCCTTTACTTTCTGTCTCTTGTGGACTATTTTAAGGACATTAAAGCAGTAAGACTCTAATTGTTTTCACCACTGTTACCTCGCTCTTTCACTTTCAGATCCAACCCGTTTTATGAGCCGAGGACATCAAGCCCAGCGCGGCCTCCCTCCGGCAGCCCCTCTCCTGATCTTGGAGGTATCCAGATGAGGAGGGCCCCTCCACCCCCGAGTACCAGCACAGGCCCGGGCCCCAGTCCACCCACCTCCAAGCCCAGCTCTGGCCAAGACAGGAAGAGAGCCCAGCCCTTGGGGCCCAGCCCTCTGGTGGCGGTGATGGGGAGAGAGCTGGCCTCCTCTTCCCCAAAGGTGAGCTCGCTTTGTTTTGACTCCCAGGGAACCTGAGTTGGTTCCATGACAACTCCCAGATCCCTTAAACTACAACAAAAGAAAAACAAATGGAAGGAATGCGAGGCACTAAAAGGCTTTAACAAAAGCTGCACAATGTTATAGTGAGTTTACAGAAATGGCAAGGCACCGCTAAAGGTTGTGTTTATTAGAATCAAGCCTACCAGTATGTTGGCCTCATTACATCTGAGCAGTCAAGTCATTGTGATTCAAGTCGGAGAATGTTAAAAGGAGATTTCTGCCAAACAAATCAACACCCTAAAAGGAAAAGTTCTTAGACTAGTGTTGTCTCCCCATGTGATTTTAGCATCGAAATCGAAATTGAAGTTTGCATCATGTCAACTGAACTACGGCACACATTATACTACAATGTAGTCGTAGTGAATGATTTTTGTCAGTTTTTCAGTGGAGTAAAGTTTCTGTTACATTCTTCCTACTGCTCTCTCTCTCTCTGTTTTTCAATGTGGCTCTTCTCTCTCTGGATGCGTCATTCCTACCGAATGACTTGTGTTTTGTATGTTTGCAGTGTCCCCCATCCAGTGGTCCCTGTTTCCACATGCTTGATCTCACATTTATGGTCATGGAAACTCTCCATTCTATCAGTTGTATCTGTAGGTTTTTTTTGTTTTTTTTTGTTTTTTCCCTTTCTCGTTGCAGTGGTTGTTTATTTATTTATTTAAATTAGTCAAATGATGGCTGGCTCTAATTAAATGGCTGACGGTCACACGCTCACGGCCGGAGTCACACCACTGGCGGGGGAATGATTGGCTGCGGGTGTGGAAAGGAGTGGAGGCTAAAAACTGTGTGTGTGTGTGAGTGTAGGGGCGCTCAATGAACCTTTTTGCTGGTTTAAACACCGGGGGCTTAACTACAGCAGAGCGATCACAAGGGGGGCGGGGGGGCCTGGCCCCCTACTGCCCCCCCTGTGCACACACTCACACAGTACAGTTACTCCCCGTGTGTCCTTCCTGCCTGTGACTGTTTTAGTGTAGCTGAGCGGTGATGCTGGCTGTCCATGTAATTATGGCACAGCGCCTTTATCACCTAGCTGCAGTTGCCTGTGACCATGGGTGAAGGGGCCTAAACCACTTTAATTACCCAGAGCCAGTGGCCTGTGGTGGGCCGCACTTCGCCAAGAGATGCCCCTGACTCTGGAGCTTTCAGGGAGGGAGGAGACACAGAAATAAAATACGAGTGTGGACCAGGGTTATAATAATTGTGGGCTTTTTCACTATGGTTTAGTTTTATTTTTGCTGTGACTTTTTGGTTGTGTAAATCAGCTAGTTGGCTAGGTTTTATTAGTTAAATATTCTTTAGTTTTTATTAGATATGGTAATAGATTTTATTTTTTCATACTTTGGTTCATTTTTAGGTGCAGAATTCAAGAAGGTATTGCATTTTGATTATGCAAACATCATTTGCGTAATGAATACTCGACAGAGTATACTGTTTAAAAAAATGCGTTCAGTTATCAAATGACTGGTGTTTTCTTCCAACTTTTGCTGTTGTCATTTTGTGGACTAGCATAAGTGCCTTCTGCCATAAACCACTTGTGTGTGGGGAGGGGGAATAATCTATTTTACATCAGTTCGAAAGCCAAATAAATCGATTCCTAAATATGAAAACAAAATAAGTTACATCAATAATTTCATAATGTTTTAGTTAGTAATTAGTGGGGAAAAACTTAAAGTTTCACTGGAAGCACATTGTGCGTTCAGAAAACAGTTTTTGTTTATTTTAATTAACAATTTTTTCCCCTCACTTTCAGTTTTTCTTGTCTTGTCAGTGTTAGTTGACTATAATAACCTTGGTGCGGACAGAAACGGGGTTGTGCATTGAAGGGGAAACACGTGGAAGATGGTGAACAGTGGGAGGAGAAGATGGACAAGACGGCCGCGTTATTGCACACAGAGGGATGCGATGTTCATAGGAAGCAGGGGTTTGTTGACACATCCAGGAGATGTGAATAGGTTTCCCATTCTTATTCACACCAAGTGCAACGATACACACATGGCCTGGCCTGCGCAGGGGCTGAGAGATGACCTTTGAAAGTGTGAAGTCAGAACGGATTAAGGGGAGACATTCCCACTACGAGAGGCCAAAAAGGAAACCAATACATTGCATTTTAAACGTGCACAGGGTGTAAATCTAAGCTTAAGCTCGTACGTGTGCGTGTTTCCTGTTCTGTTCAGCGAACGTGTTCCAGTGGAGCTATAACCTCAACCTGTACGGCGCGTTTGAGGTATGAATTTGATGTTTTGTTTATTGTTACAAGCTATTT
>NW_015112654.1:654347-689085 GCF_001443285.1 Poecilia latipinna | reverse complement strand
GTTACAAGCTATTTAAATTGGTAAAAATTATTTATGTTACGATAAATACACTTGATATCAAATTTCTACGGAAAGCTGCCGTATCCAGTTTGATATCTATAACTTCCCCTGAGGGGTTTGTTTGGCCACACATGATCTCTGCCAATCAAATAAGATTTTCAAAGTTTTTTCATCCAATCAGTTGGTGGCCATTTTTTCTGTTTGTGGTGCTGGAAAACCGTGGCAACACAATTATTCAGGGAAGCATTTCACATATTAAGATATATTAAGATAGAACAATGATATCTTAATGAGTATATTCAAGGTTTCTCCAGGAAAACCTGCTAAGCCCGGTGGTTGGGTGCCAGGTTGGTCATTCATCCAGCGGCCCGTTGGGTTTTTGAGTTAAAATTTGACTTCTTTTCTCGTCGCTCTTGAGCAGATGTTTGATTAACTTCGTCAAAGACGCTTTATCCTCCTTGTCATTGCATTAGAACAACCCACTTCACTGGCAGGCTGTGAAAAATCGGCATGCCTATTGGACATATGGTGTGAGCCGAATCAATCTATGTATCAATTACGTATGTATATATTAAACTCTGAAAACAGCTTGCAACTCAGGATTTTCACCAGTGTGACAAAAATTCAGTTGGTTGTTGTGTGAAACAACGTAAATCTGTCAAGAAGGAGTTAGATCATTGCATTGTAAACTAAAGGAAGGGAGCAAAGGAGCTGAAACATTTTTTTAAGCTTTTATTTTTTTCTAATGTATACCATTCACTATGGTTGCAACAAATGTTTAGTAATTGATCACTCTATTGATCATTCTGACGATTCATAAAATAATTCTGCTGATGTTTCAAGTCTTAGCATTAAAATGCATAGATGCAAATAAACATTCTTTTTTAAATAATCTTTTATTGTCTAAAATGCAAAACCATCACATTCTTTTATTGTGTGCTTGATCATTTGTAGTCATTTGTAGTATCTACAGCTACTTTTGACATCTACATGTGAAAAGCTCAGCCCTTTCAGCTTGACTTAACATCAACACCTTGTAGAGCTGATTTGTTGCTTATTTTTTGGATTAACAGTTCGAAAAGGTACAATGATTAGGAGCTAATAGATTTTTATTGTTGTTTTACAGAAATTGAACTAGGGCAAACTAAAAATATGCCACTTGAGGAGTTCTGGATATGATATATTTAAGTTTTAAATTTAAAAGCACTGTGTATATATTTCTGTAAAGTTTTGGTTGTTCTTTCAGCAAATGCCTTTTGTTCTGAGTCTGTCGATTCATGTTAACGATTAAATCGATTACCAAATAATTTCAATAATTGATTTCTCACAATTAATCTGATCGTTTCAGCCCTACCATTGGCAAAATTTCACACCCAACCATTGCATAACTTCTGATTATTGAAAAAAATGCCTGTTCCTTTTCATGTAGGATGACACTTTTTATTGTTTTTTTTTTTTGTGTGTCTGAGGTCAATCTCCAAGTTGTTGCATGTGAAGCTTGAGGCTGTCAGCAGACAGTTCATGTCTTCATGCCAGCCTTACCCGTCCACTGTCCTGTCTGAGAGAATACAGATCCTCAAATGTGTCAAGTTTCGGATTTGCGGAGGAGCTGGAGGGATGAAAATGTCTGTGGGATTAATGTAAATGAACGGAGGGAGTTCCTGTTGGGCGGGCTGGGAGCTCTGTCTGGTCGGATTCAGTCCATCTCTCCTCCGTGGAGCTGATTTCTCCCCTCCCAGTAACTCAGTTATCCCCTGCTCCTCCTTTTGTTTTATCTCCGTCTCTATTCCGCAGTCAGACCGCTCTACACTTAGATGCTCTTATCTTTGGATTTTCATCAGGTTTCCGCTTCATGAATTATTTGCCTTATTTTCATATAGAGAAAAGTCAAAAGTTGGCATGTACGCGACTAAAAGTTCTCACAAAAAGTTTTATACCCACTTTTACATCTTAATTTACTTTGAAAAATCTAAGAGAAAGTTGGACATTTATAGTTCTTTAGTTGTTTGCGTAATATACTGTTGAGATTTAGAATCTCAATCGATGAATCATAATTTGTATTGACACACGGAGCATAAAATCAGCCAAGAAAAGCATTCAGACTTTACTTATTTTATTAACTTTCAGCGCTGAAAGGAGACACTTTACCATTACATCCGAGAAGAGTTTCTAAAAAAGTCTGTGCAGCGTCTGAGGAGAAAGAGGAGGGCAGCTGATTATATGGACGGAAGACACTCCCTGAAATCNTACCNTGCCTCTGTGGCCTGATAAGTTTCTGTTTCTCGTGAGAAATGGACCTTGGTGTCTAACAGAATCAAAAATGTAACTTTGTCTAACAGCGTGTGACTCTTTCTCGGCCTGGTAAAGCATCTCAACACATAATAGTAATCATAATGATTTAACTAATTTACTAATCTCAACAATACCTAATCAGGATTTGTGTTAAATGTAATCAATGGTGACACACTGCCACACTTTCAGAATTAAGTTTTATATATGTTTTAACAATGTAAGCCATATGAGATTAGGTCTGTCAGGATAACAAATTTTCCGGAATGATAAACTGTCCTCGAAGTTATTGTGATAAACTAATGTTGTTTTGAGACCATTTTCATAATAATGCAAAAACACCCTGCTAAAGATAAATAAACTTTAAATTCTAATGAACATTTAACACTGGACCTGGAAGACGTTTAAAACATCAAAAATAAATGAACAAAACAGAAACAACACAAAAAATGAACTATGGAGTCTTTGTAAGCAAAATTATCCTTCAAAAAAGAGCTGGTTAACAACAATACACCAGACTGAAGATTCCCAGTAGAAAGAGAGAGAAAAGAAAAAAACGAGAAATCATGCAAATGGAAATTATTGAACTTGTTTTAATTTCTCATGCGATTAATTTATTTAGTGCTTATTGCAACAGGCCTCCTATGTTTGTGCACTTGTACTAGTTTGAAATGAATTTAAATATCATGAAACGTTAAAATTAAGTTTATCTTTGAAAAACCAACACCTCGGGCTCCTGCCTGTGTAGCTGTGAAGCCGGTTACTGAGCACCGCTCTCAGGCGTGAAGTGAAACAGGAGACGACAGGGCGAGGTGGAGGCAGAGAAAAGACGAAATAAAGGTACCTAAGGAAGGTTAAATTGAATACATTCATAGATTAAGCCTGTGAAAACAACCCTAATGTTCATATTTGTTAGATTTGAACAAATATGAACTTCATGCATAATGTTTCAGTGAGGTTTTGAATCTCTGTTTATGAGGACAGTCCACAGCCAGGACTCATAAAGCAAATCTTACAGGAAACGAATGCCATTCATTTGCCTAATTTAAAGTCTTATTTCCTAAAAACACAGCTGGTCAGGTTTATTTTATTGTTCCTGCTGTGTCAACACACTTTGACTTTCCAGGGATGAACATTCAAACCATTAGCAGAAATATTTTTTCACTTGTAGGGCTTCTTTAATTACTAATGTTAATCAAAGGGTTGAAATGAGAGAGAGTTTTGTGGGTTGTGAGAGCTGCTGTGCCCGGGGGGCGGCAGAGGCCAGAGCCCCTCGCTCCTCCTCCCAGACTGTTTTCACACAACCTCCTCCGGTTCAAACTACCTCCAAATTGAAATTAAAGTAAATTAACATTATTTAATTGAGTTCGCACAAGGCTGGGATATTTCTTAATTAGCTTTGGCTAAGGTTCGCAGCAGGAGAGGATCATATACGTACTGCGAGGTGTTTCTGAGGTTACCGTGACGACTGAGGGATGAAGACGGAAGGAAGCTCGAGAGACGAGGACAGTCATTTCTTGTCGTCTGATCTGTGCCTGGTTGCTCCCTTCGTTATCGTTTTGTTCAATCCAAAGTTATTTCATCTTGAGATAACTTTGACAAACCTTTCAAGAAAGTCATACATTCAAGAACTTAATGAAAGTGGGTCATGCTGACCTGTAATATGTCATATCGCTTCTCAAGGCTGGTTTATAGCTGCTTAAAGATGTTTCTGTTCTGCTTTGAAAGGTTACATATTTGCAAATACTGGTGTTTTAATTTGCTTACAGTATATAGAAAGAGGAGACACAGATTTATTATAAATCAGTGCTATGATATAGCAGAAATGCCCTGATTTTTTTTATTTTTATTTTTTATTTTTTGTAGTACCAATGTTTAAAATGTTATGACACCAGTATTCCCAGTGCTTAGGGACCACAACTGCCTGTGAATAAAATTTCTCTAAAAACAATTGTAACTGCCTATTTTAATAGTTCAAACCCTTCATATAATTTAATATGCTTTTTTTCATGGTTTTTGTGCCTCTACGTGCCTTTATCTTTACGTAGCTTGACAGCAAAAAGGGCAGAGAATTGAATTCAGGACAATTGCATTTAGGGCTGTATCCATTGAATAAGGTGTGCCTGCTTGGCTTCCCCGACTAACATACATTTTAATGCATACAGTGGAAGCCACCCTGAGACTGTCGCAGAAGCTAGCATCTTATTGGAGTTGCACTAACTGGTGATCAGGACGATAAAAAGCGTTTGCAAACGGCAGTCAATAGCGTGTCCAGTCGCATTGTGCCTAGGTATTCAAAGCGGTGTCTTATTTCTTATATTTACAATATGCTCAACAGAGATATTTACAAATTGCCAAAATTTCTGCTGAACCACAAATAGCCAGGAACCTGTCGTAGTTTGAAATGGCTGAAATTTGAAATCGTATCTTTCCCACTGTTTACTTTTAACAAGATGCTAGAGAAGGAGGCAGTTTATCTCCAGCTGGATAAAGGTGTCCGATGCTGATCCTCCCTCAACTGTTACTGCACACTGCTAACCAGGTGGCTGAAATAATTTTAGCAATGCTCCTAACAGCCAACAATTTTGGCTTAGGAAATATTTCTGGTCACACAACAAAAAGCATTGGGAAAGCTTTAAGGGTCAAGTCTGTTAAGGAGCAAATTACAAATTGGCAGGAGACTGCTTGACAATTTGCCATATCACATTCTTGCTTTGATTTTTTTTTTTTTTTTTAATACAATGATATTGTGAAAATATTGGACGGCTGGCTCACGCCTGTTTAGAAACATGGGTTTTCTAGAATGTAAAGCTTTTAGAATGGAGTTGTTTCTTACTTTGAAACCCAGACGACAGTAGCAGAAGTAAAATGAGCAGAGCAGTCCGTGTCTCAGACCAAAGCAACGAGGCCTCTGTAGCCACGTTAGACTTTCCATAAGCCCTGTAATATTAGGAGAATAATCCTCCAGAGGAGTAAGGCTAAATCATTACCTCTCAATGTCTGCTTTTTGCCAGTGTGGACCCCTCCCCAGACCTTATTTGCTGTGTGTGAGTGGTCTGTCATTGGATCTTGTGGGAGAGCAGAGACATAGTTTCCTCTACCGATGCTGTTTTGGCCCAATCATGGGGGCTTCCTGTGACTGTTTCAGGCTGAGGGGCATCTCTGTCAACAGGTTAAGAGAACAGCACAAGGTATCACTGTTATTCCCTCTTCGCCCTTTCCCACCCCCCAAAATATTTGAAAGAAAGATTTGAGTACTTTCTTATAAGTTTCAGTTGGCATTTAGCTGTGCATAAATATTTAGATCAGAGCTAATCTTGTTTGAGAACCACCGATATTTGTTTGAAAACATAAAAATCTTTTTCCATTTAAATAGTACTCTCCGCTGTGTCGAATGGACGCGCCGCTGTGCATCGCATGCACTTACACGTGTTGTGAGGGCTACACTTTGATCCCGCAACCGTAACACGGCTATCATTTCCGCACCTTTTTTCTCCCTCTGTCGGGCGCATGTCAAGTTCACAAGTTCCTCCGCAAATCCGCGGACGGCTCGCTCTCCTCGGCGCCCGCTGCCGACCGGTGTAAAAAGGGCCTTCCGCAAAGCGCCACTTGTAATCTGCCTTCAGTAAGTCCTCCTTAGTTTTATCTGCCAAGGATTACCTCGCAAGCTGCGAGCGGGGAGAGAACGAGCAGGACGCGGCGCACGAGATGGAGAAACGAAAGCGAGCCGGAACAGAAAAACGATGAAGATGGAAGAAAATGAAAACAAATCACTGTGTAATCTCTGAAAGAAAAGAGACCTGGCTTGGAGTTAAAGGGAAGTTTCCCTTGCCGCTCATTTAGAGAGGGAATTGACTAATCCCTCCATGATTGATGTCGGCTATGAGAGGCTCTGTGGCAGACTAATAGGGCTTATGAGGATGACCAGAAAGTCTTCTGTGTGTGTATATGAATAAACCAGACCTTTTTTGTCTTGTGGGTCCCCCTCCATCCAGTGACCACAGAAGCCACGGGTTTGAATGACATAGCAGGCCAAGAAGGGGTAACTTTATCTTAATCTGGGCTTAATCTGCCCCAGTCCTCCAGGTGTGTGTGGGCTTAAACCACCGAGGATCGAGGGGTTTGGGGGTGAAGTTTAAGAGGGCTTCAGGTGAAGAGAGAGAACCCCGTGCACTTGAAAACCCCTCGGACCTCCAGTCTGACTAAGACCCCCCGCACATTCAAAAAACCCAGCACTCATTTAGCTGTGCCAATCCTTCCAGCCATCTACGAGTGGCCCTCAGTTCATTTTTAATTGGATTAACCCAGTCATACTGCACTGCTTAGAAAGACCTGCAAATTGTTTGATGAATAAGCTTTTTGATATGCATTTTCAAATGCATGCAAGTGTTTAGGAGAGTGAGTTGCCACATAAATTCTCTAGTGTGTGATGGAGGAAATGACAATGAGTTTTAAATGACAAGAACTATTTTTTAAGCACCCAAATATTCCCCCTGTGTTAGATAACCACATGGTAGAGAAATTGGAAAAGCTACATTTTTATAAGGGTGTACTGATGTATCGGCTGGCGGATAAATCAACCCGATTTCCCTAGTTTTGGGAGATGCTATTTCTACTTGGCTGCTATTTTTTGTTATATTTTTATATATATATTTCTAGTTTAGCTTGCATACTTTTTATTCTACGCTGTGCTATTTTTTTTCTTTTATTTTTGATTTCTGTTAGTTTAGTTTTATGTCCACTTAATCCCATGACAGCTTAGATTTCCCATTTGTGGGACTAATAAAGAATGATCTTATCTTAATTTTGAAGTTGAAAAAAAATGAACAATAATCCATGGAAGTGGGAATACCTACTGGGAAAGTTAGGTTTCTCACAAGCTTTGACCACACAATCCAATATGGCTGCATATAAAAGTAGTTTATCTGTCCATTTAACTATTTGTATCAAACATAAATCTTTCACATTCCTTCAGTGAGAACATTTCTGCAGTGTCTGAAAGCACAAACATCCCAAATCCTATTGGCTTGTATGGAGAATGTCCAGTTGCAAAGACCTCTCACTTCCAACAATTTCCAGCGTGAGGGGGTGCTATTGAGAAACGGCTAGCAATGGAGATGTAGAGTTTTAGATGATTTGTAGACTACCATGGGCCAAACACACAGGCAATAACTATATATGCTCTCTGTTGATTCCTGTTTCTCTTTCTGTATTCTCCTGCCATACTTCCTAAGTTTTCTCTGCTTGTGTGCGTATGTGTGTGCGTGTTGATGCATGTGTATTCTGATCAGGAGTCAAAGGGGTGACTTTGTAATTATGTTCATTTTAATTGGCTGTGCTATCATTGCTCTCATCACTGCGGCGCCCACGCTGTACTGGACAATGGCCGTATGTGGTGTGGGGGGTTTTAGTCGCTGCTACGTTAAACCCGCTTCCCTCCACATGCATTCATCTCCTTTACCTGCAGAATATAAGTCCTGAAGTGGCCTCTCTAATGAGTTTTCCCTGCCCAGGCTTAGATTAATTGATCAATGGTGCTGCTATCGCCGCGTCTGATCTCTGAATCCATTGCACTGCTAATTTGTTTGTTTTAAGATGGCAGTTAAAGGAGATTAATGCGATATAAATTTATAACAGAACAGCATCCCCTCCCCCAACCCTCGATGTTCTTGTTTTTTGAAGTGTCATTCAGGTTTTTCTTTTTTTTTCTTTTTTTTTTTTTTAAGCTGATTGAGATTAAATCTAGAGGTATGCAACAGAAGGCTGAAGAGATTGGCCCAAAATGTCATCTTGTGGCTCCAAGGAAGCATATGAAACAGAAGAATTGGAAATTTTAACCATCGTTCATGTTGCTCCCATCTGCCCTACTTAATGACACAAACATATTCAGTCACACTCAGGCTCATCCATTCCTGTATTCTTGTTCTTTTTTTTCTCCAGCTGTAAAAAGTAATTTACAGAAGCATGAGTTTGGTTAATGTGGCTGCTTTCGTTTCCATCATAAGCTAAAGCCAACATTTATAACTCCTGTTTCCCCTTTGTTACATTTTAGCTGATCAAGCTAGCACGCCAACAGTCGCTTTTTTTTGGCTCCAGTGTACCCCAAACTAAGAATGCACATTCTGAAAATTTCTTCGGAAATATGGACGAAAATTGATATTTGCCGATGTATATATTTTCCTACATTTTTGCTTCTGTGCTTCATTTAAACACCTTCAAATCCTGTTCCAAAACAAATGCCACAGAACCAGCTCCCTCCTCCATCCTCCGGAAACACATACACAAAGAGCAATAAGAGGGAAATAAACATTGGTTATTAATCTCGGTCCATACTTATTGGACCGATATATTTAAAAGTTACGAACATCGGTCAACATCAATGTGGGAGCCCATATATCGTCCTGTTTCAGTTCTAACAATCAAGTTTAGTCTAACTTTTCAAAACAGAAACTGTGTGCTGAAGTTTGAATTTATTGTGAATTTTTTCTCCCATCCAAGCAAATTCAAAATTATACACAAAGGCTCAAATATACATAACCTCCAGTAATATTTATTTAAATGTCTCTTACTAATGGAATTTTTTGGGAATTATCTGTAAAGTTACAGAAGAGTTGATGCAAATAGCAGTGTGATGTGATGTAATTAGACTGTTGGGAGAGCTAACTGGGTCTAAATTGTATCCATCCAGGTGTTTAGGAACTACTGGTTACTCTTCCTTCTTTGTTATTAAGTCCTGCTTTTTGCAGTCAACCAGCAACGAATAAATAAATAAATTTATTAATTTAACGCTAGACAATGTAAACATAAATTAACCACTGAAAGAGAGACGAACTGTACAAGGTTATAGTTGCTAATGCTTATTTCCAACTGTAGTCTCCAGAACATGCAGTGATATCAAAACTCAACTTTTAGCTTTTCAAAACATGAGTTCAGATATAAATAACCACACCATGCAAACTATCATAAGAACCATTGGCAGTAAAACAGTTCTGTAAGCTTGATGGTACCACCACCATGCTTTACTTCACCTTGACTACATAATTACTTAAAACACACTCCTTTTGTCCATGTTAATGTGTATTATTTTTCAAAGATTGTAGCCTTATGGCTCAATCTGTCTCTCTGACCTTTAACCTTTTCTCCCAAAGACATTTGGCATTCATGCTTCACTTATTGAAGTTGTTTTGTTGTCATGTCCACCTGATTGATTCATAGGTGTCACTAAACGCCCAAATTCAATGTACTAAATATAAAGTTCAGACTACTGAAGCCAACCACTTTACAAGCCGACCGGTTCAAATATTTATCATTTCTGAAAGCATCAAGCTTGACTTTACTCAACATCTGCATGTACAGTCACATTAATGCACACTCACTTTCTCTTCCCACCGACTCTGGAAGGGAAGCGCCCCCCACCCCCAGCACCCCCTCTGTGTGATTACGACCATAAAGCGTTATTTCCTTTGTATGTTAATGTGTATTATTTTTCACGCTACATTCCCTCCTCTCTCCTGTACCACCCTCCCCCCCTTCTTCATTTCCTTATTGTTCCATCCACTCCACATCTCCATTTACATAATTGAACTTTTGATTAGACTTCGTTCCGTCCCCTCTGCCTCTCGTCAAGGCAGTGTATGAAATCGGGCGCACAATTTCATGGGTAAGATGACATGAAGCGATCATTCCTGTTTCCACTTGGTTTTTTTCCCCCTAATGCGAGGACGACGGATGTACAAAGCTCAGATTAAACAAAGTGCTTGTTTTGACTGACGGTGCAATTAAATAAATACTTGGGTAGGTAGGAGCCAGCCAATCAGAGGTGCATTTCAACAGCAGGAGAGATGATAATAAATTCCATGAAGTGTTTGCGTTTATATCTGAAATACAATACAGAAATACCGTATTGTATTTGAATTACCGAAATACAATACAGTAATTCATGTCTCAGTGTCTCCTTTTGTACAGTTCCTGTCCATATATGTGAACATACTTAAACCTATTGCTATTTAAAGTAAGTCTGTGTGTTTATATACACTTTGCACTATGTCCCTTCTTTGTAGATGGGTTTTTTTTTTTTTTTTTGCTCTAGGCTCCCTTGAGCGGATTACAAGTTTTAAAGAGTATGAGATTCAACACCTCCTCAAATCTGACACTCTGACACTGCTTTGAAGGCTCGAAAGTGAGATTGGAAAGACACGGAAGCTCTTGTCTCTGCACGGAGTCGTGGGTTTATGTCATTGGTTTGAGGCCAGTTAAGTTTCCATTGAAGCGTCATGCCCCAGAGGGAGAGACAAAGCTGCCACTTAAAGCGTTTGACTTGTATCTTTTTTATGTCTCCGAAAGGCCGGTTTCAGTCGCTCCAGTGCTTTAAACTCCTGTAGTATTTCTGCTAAACTTTGTTTGTCCGCCTTAGTTTCGGCATATAGGATGTAGCCAGGTGTAGCTTTTTACCTTTAACTGTCGTCAAATATTACTTTGTTCCTGATGTAATAGTTTAAATATTTATCATTCCACTTCTTAGCAGGTGAAATGATGGTGACGGGTGACATGGTAAAGATCTTGATGTATAAGACATCAAGATAGAACTATGGACTATGGATCCATAGTTTAGATTAAATATAGACAAAACATTGATTACATTGACAGGTGAAGTGAACAGCACGGACTATATCTTCATTATGGTACTTGTTACTGGGTGGGCATCAATGGAACATTGTCAAAGTTGTTGCATTAGAAGCAGAAAAACTGGAAAATGTCCAGTAACAATGACTAGAAGACTGGGTCAGAGGATCTCTGAAACAGTTCTTACATTTTGTTGCCTGTCTGCAGTGGTCAGCATCTATGAAAATCCAAAGAAGAAACGGGGCCCGTCCAATTGTCATGCGAATTTTGAGCGAACATTTAAATGCCGCCAAAAAAAAAAAAAAAAAAAAAAAAAAAAAGAATGCGAATTGGGCGAGTTTCTGTCAGATGTTGACATTGCGTATAGCTGGAATAAACAAGATGACAAACTACCATGGACACCACAGAAGAAAAACGTTCTGCCCAGAAATGTACATCATAGAACATGTTGCAAGAACTGACCACAAAAACAGAAAGCAGGCTATAGCACATGACGTCTGGGTTAATACAACCAAAACAAATGTGTGTGTGTGTGGGTGTGCACGCGTATGTATGTGTGTGTGGCACTAGCGGAAAAAATGGCTTATGTTTTAACAGAGAAATCCTACAACTGCTAAAATCTGACACAACTCAGTTTTGTTTGCATTTCGTGAAGAAAGTTGTGCCCTTTGTCTACTTCAGAAAACAGGGTTTTCTGAAGGGTTTAATACAATGATATTAAGGGTTTGGGTCGTTTGACCCAGTTCAGTGTGGAAGCGAACACCACCAGCTGAAAATGGAACAAATGTTTTCATTTTGGTCACCCAATCGAACCAAGTTTACTGGACTATCAGGTGGGAAAACACCCTCAGTTTGAAAAATCTGAACTTCCTCTTTATAGTTTGCTAATTTGCTACGTAATGCTAAGCCTGACTCGCTAAGTGTCAAAAGCATGTTACATGTTAAAAAAAAAATCACCTTTTTAAACACTGGAGAAATCCTCCTAATACCAGGATCAACAGGAAGTCCAACACTTCCATCATCGGCTTCCCTCATATCTACTTATTCCGACTGTATGAGCTTAACCCTCCTCTCCCACACCCACCTCTTTCTCTCTCCAACCTCCCTTTTTTTCCCCTCCTTCAATTTTTTCCCCTCCCTTTCTTTGCCCCCTTAGATGTATGTTGTTGACACTGAGGCATCAGGAATAATGGAATCTCTTGTCAGTGGCTTGTATTTTCTGCCCAGACTGTTAGGGCTGTGTATAATAGTAGCAGCCAAGGAGGAAGAGGGGAGGTTATGTGCCACTGATAGTAATGAAGGTTGCCTTTTCATTTTTTAATATGGGACGTTTGTGGGCCGAGGCAATGCTCTCCGCTAATCCTACCCTCGAGCCGAGCTAGCTACATGGACGCATCAGTGTTACACACACACACACACACACACACACAGTGACATTCACACTGGCCGATAAACCACAAACACACACTCGTGTACAATGCATGCACCTTCCTTTAGGCGAGACAGCGAACTGTTTGATAAGTGCATTTCTGCTCCTCATGAAATTTTCACCCTGCCCGTGTTTGTGTCTTAAGGAAATGCAGCCTGTTCCTGTTACAGATGATATGGTATTTGTTTAATATTTGATGCGTTTGAAAGCCTGACTGACTGACTGGCTGCTGCATTCTGTAAACCTTTATCAGAAAACCATGTAATGGAACAGAGTCTGCAATGTAGATTGAGAAAATTACAACCAGTTATAGGGGCCAGGGCAAACAGCTAGTCTGTCACAGGTTAGATACTGTGTCGCTTCTTTTGTGTCATAGAAGACGTAGTTATGCTTATTCAAACAAAACGAGAGCAACAAGAGCAAGCATAGATGTGCTTGGCTTTGTGGTATCAGTGCACAGATAAATCGACCCAGAGTTTCTTAATTTTGGGTGATTGATCCATGCCGATCTTATCTACCCCCGAAACAGTCGACACCTCACTATTTCCAGCTAAGCAACTTTGTCGCTGGTGTCCTCCTAATTTTTATTTTTTATTTTCTCCATTTATTCCCATGGTGTTGGAGTTGTTTTTCAGTCTCTTGGTACTTGCTTATTGCGGTTCAATTAAAGCAGAGAGTGCTGGTCTGCAGGGAGACATGGGTGTGAGTGAGTCTTCATAGCTGCTACTGTGAAGGCTCAGGTTGTTTGTTTTCAGACAAAACAATCAGTCAGAGTCTCTCTTAAATGATTGTTCTACACATGGAAATTTTAGAGCTTTCTTTAATGTATCCTGCGACTAGTTGATTTATTACTTACTGCAATAGGCTTACTCACAACATGTCCCTTAATAAAAATCCAGTGCAACCAGTTGACTTCAGAAGTCCATGTGTTTGTGATTTAATATCAGTACAGATATAAATGTAGTCGTGAACTCAATAGCATGAAGAAAAGCTTTCAGGCGTCCTGTTTGCTCTTTGACCACAAGACTCATAGGAAAAAAACGTGAAGGAAATGGGCCTGGTCAGTTTGACGCCAAAATGGAACCTGGTGGCCAAAATGCAAAAACACCATGTGTGTAAAAACCAACTTTGCATTTTACCCCGAAAACACCGTCGCCTTGACAACAACTTTATGCTTTCCTTCAGCAGAGACGAAGAAGCCCGTAATAGTTGATACGGAAGTGACAATCTGTTAGAAGCAGAAGACAATTTTGCAAAGAATAGGTAAAGTGTTTAATCTGCAGATGTGTAAATTGTGTACAGGAACACCCAAAATAGTTGGAACTATTTCAAAACATGATCCTTTAAAGCATTGACTGCAACTATGCTGTATTTTATTGGTCTTTCACACAAAGTTCCTCCAAAAATACTAAAGTTTGTGGTTAAAAAGGTTCAACTGATGTAAAAACGTAGATCTGTCACAATGATAAATTTTGCTGGTCGATAAATTGTTATATTATTGTTTCGAGACTATTTTCAAGTAATATGGCAGTAATGGCATAGTCATGCAAGAACACATTCTCAAAGATCAATAAACTTTTAAATTCTATTGAACTTTTAACACTGGAACTGGAAGACATTTTAAATAACATGCATAAACAAAACAGAATTATTAAGTCACCATTATTTAAAATTGTCTTTTAAATAAGGGTTAGTTGCACCAGACTGAAGACTTTTGTCATGCAGTATTTGGAAGAAAGAGAGAAAAGGGGAAAAAAATCAATAAATTGTGGAAATGATTGAGTTTGTTTTAATGTATCAGTGCTATTAATTTATTTATTGCTTATTGCAATGGGCCTATAAAAACATACATTTTTCTGATTTTCTTTGAAGGCCATATGTTTATTTTCTATTTATTCTAACTTGGTACCTCTTCTATGAGAAAGTGTGTTTCTCTTTGTTTTTTTTGTTGTTGTTTTTTCCTACTGGTGGCGTTGTCGTGGTGTATTTGGAAGCGTGTCTGTGTTTCCTGCCGGCTAGGGCGCAGGGTCTGCAGCGCTGGAGTGTGTGTGTGTCTAATTGCTTTAATAGCACCTGGTCTCTAATCCCAGGTAATTAGAGCGCTCAAATTAGACAGCTACTTTCAAACCGTCACTTGAAAAAGCAGGAGGAGGTGGAGGCCTGGAGGAAGACCCCATCACACTGAAACTCTCGTTTTACTCACACGCAGAGGCTTGCGCAACACTGGGAACGGAGAAGGAAACAGATTTTATGTAGAGCCTGAGTTTCCGTCATGTGCTCACTTGTACATGAGGTTCTTGAAATCCTTGAAAAATGTGCAAACTTCAAATTGGTGTTGTCGAGGTTTGGAAACTGCCCGATTTCTGTATGAAGTGCTTGATATTCAAACCGCACAGTTTTGTAATAACGTAGTAAATCTGAAAGCTTCAATATGGAAAACATTATTTAGAGTTTAAACCCGATATTTTCATACACCTAATAAAAGCACAGATAATTTTTTTTTCTCAGTGTCTGAAGTTAAATCAGATTAACCTTTTCTTGTTTTAGGTCAGTTAGGATTACCAAAATTATTTCTATTTGCTAAATTTCATAAAATTTGATGAAAACCGTTTGTAGAAATGTAGAAATATTGGAACTGGGGGATTGTGGGACTTTTTTTGTTTCATTCTCAGGACCAGCCAGGTGTGTAAGGCGTGTGTGAAAGAGGCATGAAATATTGTTATATTTTGCTTTACCTTGTCTTTTCTGTGGAATCTATAATCTTACCACAAAAATAACAGTAATAAATATCATATAATGGTGAATTAAAACTGTCTTCTTTCGTTTATTTGTATTGTTTTCATCTCCAAAGTGTGATAATGTAAAAGTCTGGAAACATACCTTGAAGATTTTTGAAAAGTGCTTGAATTTTACAGTGGGAAAAGTGTACTAACCCTGTTTATATATTTAAGATTAGGATTAATGCATCAATTAGATTGGAGTGTTCAACATTAACTGTAGTTCAGTTTCATCCAAACAACCGAGTCACATCAGCTTCTCTCCTCCTCCACACGGTGATGTTGCCCTTGTTCTAATCGTTATCGACTTTCTCACTTTTTTATTTTTTTGTTTCGTTCTGTTTTGGTTGTGCGGCACGGCTGTATTGTCGGAGCCTCCTAAAACGTGTTTGAAGAAGCTGTGGGGAAAGGTTAAGGCCCTCTTTTAAAGATGAGCCGGAAATGTCAAGTGTCTGCCCCTCAGGCTCCCGCTACCGTCTCCCTGTACTAAGACTACCACAGGGATCTGCATCACTAAGAGACACACACACACACACACTGATGTGAAGGTTAGGAATTGCTGTTAGAGATGTCCTCTAGTCTCTTTCATTTGTTTTGACTCTCATGGAGTCTCAGCTGGCTTCAGGCTCCTGGTCAAAGGTTAAATTGGAACAATGGAGGATAAACTCAGGAACTTGTAGACTTCAGCTAGCTGGCTGCTGTTGATTTCCCACTCAATTAATTCTTTCCAACTGTGAATGCTTTATACGCTTAAAATCAAAATTATTCTCGTTTCTGACTATTAAAATCATGCAAATTCTCTTGTGGAGGCTGATTATAAAATCAAAGTCTGATTTTCCTTCCTACTGCCTATCCAAACAATAAAACAGACTGCATACCATCACGCCGATGCTCTTTCTGTCAAATATGAAACGACAGTTTCAGATTAAATCTTACTTCACTTAAAAGTTTCATTTTTTTGGTCATGTAGTAGCAAAAACATGCCAACAGAGGGGGTTAGTCAGCCACAGCAACCTTAGTTAAGAAGCAGAGTCCCAAACTGGTGATCATCAGGCCTCAAACTGTGGGGCTTTAAACTCGGTTATGTTTTGTCATAATTTTTTTTTTAGAGCTCAATATATTGTGATTTATTTACCCACTTCAGTTAAAGTTCATTCTTAGGAAATTTACCACTTCCGCTGATGTCAGACTTCATTTTGTGCAGAAGAAAATCATAGTGGAGAGGAGGAAACTTCCAGGAGCACTAGTGGATTTAAATAGGTTAAAATAAATCTTCTAATTAAGTGTTGTGGTTTAGTTAAAAGCAACCAAACACATTTCCCCACTCAGTGGTTTTACTAGTTAAATGTCATCATCTTGGCCTGTTTGCAGACATAATTTAAAGTTTCTGATCGCTCACTAATTATTTTTAAAGTGAGCCCTCCATTCCCTCTGTACGTTTTCCTCCATTACCATCAGAGAGAGTGTCCACACATCAGTCCCTCTGTAACCAGGTTAGCCAATATCCACCTGAATCACCAGAGTAGCATCTACTGTCAAAACAAAACCGTTGTCTCCGCAAGACCAAGGATTTGTGGGATTTGGAGTCCAGGAGAGGAAAAGGCTTCTTACGCTGAATGCGTTTAGCCCAGATAAGGCTTCAAAGGCGAAGCTAATTAATAAGATGTTTACATTATTCACGGTCGTGCTGCGCTTTCTGAATGACCCTCCAGAATGGGTGTGTGTCTGCACACACACGTGTGAAAGCTTATTATATACCAGTACGGCGTGCTAATTGATTGACTTGTGATGGGGAAGTAAAACATTTTACTGGAAAGTAAGTAATAAAGGGAGTGGAGGAAGTCTGTATTCTAAGGGAAACTG
The DNA here is from genome assembly GCF_001443285.1 of Poecilia latipinna. Lineage (NCBI taxonomy): Eukaryota > Metazoa > Chordata > Actinopteri > Cyprinodontiformes > Poeciliidae > Poecilia > Poecilia latipinna. The sequence goes on along the minus strand of NW_015112654.1, from coordinate 672,105 downwards.
AATACTGAAGTAACGACAAGAAAATGAACTGTAATCTTATCTGATCTGTTTGCATAAAAAAAAATACATTGTTTTTATGAATGTTTCTTTCTATCCATTTCCAATCCTCCTCCCCCCTTCACCTTCTCTCCACCTGCAGCCTAGCCCCGCCCCCAGTCCAGTTCTTGGAGGGAAACCCAATGCCAGTCAGTCCCTGCTGGCCTGGTGTCGCGAGGTCACAAAGAACTACCGCGGGGTGAAGATCACCAATTTCACCACGTCCTGGAGGAACGGCCTGGCCTTCTGTGCCATTCTACACCATTTCAGACCTGACGTAATGTACGACACACACACACACACACACACACACACACACACACACACACACACACATCCACACACAAACTGAATGCTTTTTTCTCCACAAGATCCTTTATTTGGAAGCAAAAACCGGCTGGTTTTTACAGGCATGATTTGTGTTTAAATCATGTTTTATCTTTGGTTTACTACGTCACACTTTCATAACATTTAACCTGTCTGCATTCTTTTTTATTTTGTTGATACTTGTTGTTTCGTCATTTTTGGAACCTACAGATCATAAGAACTTGTTACCATTTAAAAAGTTAAAGATTTATTATTTTTTTCTAAAATGTTAACAATGTTAGAAGAACTTAAGTAAAAAAAATTAGAAATTTGATTGTGGAAAAGTATGGAAATTTAAAAATTGTAGGAACCCTGAATGATTTAACAACATCTGCATCAAAACTGTCTGCCACAACATGAGCCGTTTAATGGTCTAAAGGCACACCAAGGTTTTAAAGATTTTCCGTCAGAACAATTCTGTGGTAGAAAGTCCTTCTAACGAGATGCCAGGAAAAGTGCTGGAGCAGAAGTGCACCGATTACAGTTTTCTGGCCGATCACCTGACCTGCTGGTTCCGATTTTGGCCGATACCTACTTTTTTTTTTTTATTATTTGAAAAATTGCCAAATATAGAGGATAAGTTTCCTAAAATTAAAGAAATCTGAGCTGATTTATCAGTGCATCCTTGTGCTGTAGTCACTATTTTATTAACTTCCAACATTTATAAATTCGCGATGCTGTCCCTTCCCCACCTGTTGCTGCACACTGCTGGTCAGCTGATTGATAGACAACTCCTGCACTTTTCCTCTCGCTTAAATTTACAAGAAATGTATCACCTTAGAAACGTTTCTGGTCACAAAATCTATGGAACGGTCATGATATGAAATGGCTGTGGAGAATCTGGACTTAAAATTAAAAGTTGGACAACATGTTGGTGACAATAAAAAAGGAACGCACTACAATTCTTGGCTTTTAAATCTGCCACTGCAAACAGACAGTTGAATAATAAATCCTCCTTAAAAAAATACAACTGAACTATAAACAGTAACTGTACTTAAAATAATTGTATTATAATTATAATTATATTGCATTGATAATTCTATAGTGGGCCATTTTCTTTTTATCAAGATAATTGTTTTTTTTAATATAACATAATAGACAATATTTTAAACTATTTTTAGTATGGAAGCTAAAAAAGTGACACCTATCAGTTTTATTAAAGTAGCACAGTTTAAAATAGAAAATGTGAAGGATCTGTAAAATGTCTATTTACTTGTTTTTTAATTGCACGTAAATCTGTTATTTGTTCTCCAACTTTCAGGCCACGCCTGGAGCACACATGAAGACAGTTTGTTAAAACTCGTCTCTGCGTACATACGTGTGCATGTCTTTATGCTCTCCAGCGAGTTACTTCCACACATTTTCCACTCCATTAGTTCTGTTGATTGCTCTGCTCTGAAATTGCACGTTACAGTTCTAATACCATTACATGCGACGCATATTTAAACTCATCTGTTCCTCCACTGAGCCGCTCTGTTTACCACTCTCTCTCCCCCCCCCCCACATCCTCATCTCTCCCCGCTGTACTTTCAGAGACTACAAGGCTCTCAATCCTCAGGATATTAAAGAAAACAACAAAAAGGTAAGAGGCAGCCCACCGCTGGGAACCTTCTCAGCGCACACCTCCCTCCCATCCTCATCTCCGTTTGGCCTTATTTAGAGACCTGCCATTAATCCCACAATGAAGTGTGTTTGTGTCTTTACACAGTTTGAACGGTGGGTGGGTGGGGGAGGATGGCGGCAATGCAACAAGATGACAATAAAATGTGTGTAATCGTACAGATACGCTTTGGTACCAGGACGTGAAAATGACAGATTTAAAAAAAAAAAAAGAAAGACGTTTACCCCCGCTGTGGTGTGTGTGCCTGAGTCCAAAGCAGGACTTAGACACCTGGTGGAAGTGGGAGAGAATCTGAGTTAAGTGTTCCTGCTTCAGGTGTGTCGGAAGAGAAAGCATCCCTTGTTTTGTGACAATCAGAAAGGAAAATGACTAGATACATTTATGATGTTTGCGAACTAATTTAGTGTTCTGTCAAGTTGCATTAAAATATACATATATATTTTTTTACATATATTTTGAAACTATTATGTTGTGACAGCCTGGAATGTGACAAATAATCTGTGAAAACGTGGAGCACCTCTGACTTCTCCCAGTGCTAACTGGAAACAACCAATCAGAGCCCGTAGGCGGGTCTGAACGCTGTTCATCCACCTTCTTCGTCCCCCTCTTTCTCTCTGCTACGCTGCAGCTCGCGTAGCCTGTTGTGAAACCTCAGGCTAGTTAGCATAACCACCGATGATGGCGGATAAAGGGCTTTCCTGTAACAGTAAGTTGTTTTCCACCATTAGCACAATTAGCAGCACATATATGAGGTTGATTGACAGCGCTAAGACCCTCCTACTGGTTCTGATTGGTTCTTTTTGGTTGGGAGCGGTGCATTTCTTCCTGAACAATAGCAGCTCCGGCAGGAGGTGGAAGAGATCAACCTTTTCACAGATCTGTCTGATAACATATTGTCGCGACATGGAGACAGTTTTAAAACATATTTAAAATAAAACTTCCAACTGTTATGCTTGATGTCTGTTTTGTCAGGTTACATGTACTTTTGTAGGAGAGTAATTAACCCCTTATTTCAAGGTATGTATTATTAGCTAAGAACTTTCCCTCTGGCAAAAAGAGACAGAAAAAGAAATGAACAGTCAGTAAAACAAATTTGCATCCCTCTTTATAAAGCTACTAGTCTGTTGAGGAGTGATCATCAGTCAAATGTCAGAACTTCAATATACCTGGAGTATGTTTGTCACTGCGACGATATGTCACAATAACATATCCTGTTGGGAAGCACTGCTAATCCACATCATTTGTTTCTGCCGCGCCCCTTAAAATCTGTCTGGCCGGATGACTAGAAAGGAAGTCAGGCAGAGAGACGTCGTCAGGGATTTTATAATTGAGATGGATGGAAGAGGTGCACTGCAAAAACAAAATCTTACCAGGTATTTCTGGTCTATTTTCTAGTGCAAATATCTTGCTACACTTGAAATAAGACAAAACTAACTTGCAACAAACTTTTTAGCAAGATACAGGAGCTTGTTTTAAGTCAATTATTTCACTTACAGCAAGATTTTTCTGCAATCTGTCAGCTTTTCAGATGCTCGTCATCTGCTACCGGTTGTAAAAATACATCGTTGCCATGGTTATGCATGGTAAGAAACGTAAAAAAAAAAAAAATAAGAGTAAAAGCTTTCCAGGTGCAGCTTCGTCATTACATCTGCACATTTACTCTGGAGCATCTTCAGACAGCTCACCGTTTTCTCCCTTAACTCTGTGTTTGCACATTTTATTCCTTACTGGACGGTTTTGGAACGCACAGATGCACATTCCAGTTTCGTCCCCCCTTGCCACATGCCTGTATAGGCGCAGTGCACAAACGTCCCCTCTTCAGCCCCTGAGGGCTACACAGAACGATATGCGTGGGGCTCCTGCAGCTTGATTTCCTCTTCTCATACACTCTCTGGCTAAGCGATAACCTCTGGTGGCCCTGTTAGGCATGAATGCTACCCTGTTGACAATAACCACAGTGGAGAGAGAAGCAGAGAGCCAGTCCCATATCTGCTAACTGTCCTCACCTCCCTCCAGGTGCTCGAGTAGCCCTGAAGAAATTGGTTATATAGAAGTAATATGGGGGAATATGGCGTACAAGGTGATAGTCTGAGAATGGTTGCTGTACTGCAGTCGGCCTCTCTTTAAAGCTCTACATCAACACACACCCTCCTCTGGAGCTATTGTTATTCATATCTATATATGGGCTACAACTAGTGATTACTTTAGTAATTGATTATTCTGCTGAGTCTATTCTGACTATTGATTGATTAATCAGAAAAAAACAAATCTGTGGCAAATACTCTAACAGCATTTCCTTAGGATTCGCTTGATCATTTGTAGAAAAAGATGCATCTACAGCTAAATAAATACTAAATAAATGCTAAAATAAAACCTTTCTGCTTCACTTGACATCAGTACAGTGTAGGTGTGATCTGGTGATTATGTTTATATTAGCCTATTAATAATTGAATTGCAAAAGATGCAGATTTTGAACTAAGTGAAATCTGAAAGAGAGTTGATTTTTTTCAAAGTTTTTTTTTTATCTTAAATGTAAAATGTATATATTGTTTGTACAGTTTTGGCTTAATTACTACTCTGAGAGTGATCATTTGCATAAAATGGCCTTTTTGTTGAGTCTCTATGCTCCAGGTAACAGTTAATCAATTCCTGAATTAGTTGATATTTACTTTAGTGCTCGATTAATTCAATTAATCTGATTAATCGTTTTAATCTGTATATAAAAAGGAGCTTGGACTTACTGGATGTGATCCTACACCTTGGGGCTATTTAACAGAAGACTGTGTACTGTTTACCTTCTGTAGAATAATAAGGATGTTCAGTTATCAAGTGTGAAAAAATTAAATTAAAGAAATTAGGGGACAACAAAATGTACAAAAAATATTCAAGAGAAAATCAAAATGTGTGAACAGTTGGATGAAGATGGAGTCTTTTCTAATATAAATGTTACAACATAATTGTTAATGTATGGAATTTACTATACGGAGAGCAAGAATGGAAATGTATAGATAAATCCACTATCTCTGCTTTTCATAGCTCGTTGTTGGAGCGGCCCCTCCTCCTCTCTGTCTGTCTGTGAAGAATGATTGCAGTCAGCTCAGTCTGTGCTGAATTATGACAGATAAGGACAATCAATATTTAGGATGATTAGAAAAAAAAAAAAGTAAAAGTGGATATTACATCATCTAGAGCCTTTAAAACTACCCATGATGCAAAGGTTCACATGCAAATATAATTCTAATCCCCAGGTGATTACATATATTGATAGATGTTTGGTTTTTTGGAAGCTCTGATCAGTTTGAACTACTGTCTGTTTCCCGTGTGTGTGTAGGTGTGTGTGTGTAATGAGGCCAAGGAGAAGTAATTTGTCATGCCATCTGATAGTGTTGCACCAAGCACCAGGCTGAATCGCCCTGAGCACAACCACGAGGGGTTGGGCTGAAGGGAGGAGGCGCTGATGATTGACAACGATAGATAGCTGTCAGTCACTGAGAGCGAATGGAGGGGGAGCGTCGGCCCGGGGCCTGAGCCGTTAACGTTGAGTCCAGACCCGAGGCTTCATCAGGCAGATAGGAAGGGAGAACAGTAGATAATTCCCAAAATACCAGCTGAAAGTGTTTCCTCTTGATTGTCATACGAAAGATCAAACTGCTTGTTTCCTGTCTTGGTAGTGATTTTTATAGCGCGTGATTTGTTGGTCAGAAATAACTTGGTATGAGAATCTCAATATATGATGACTTTGAGTAAGATCAAGCTGAAAAACGAATGGTTGATACAATATGTAAAGTTTGAATTGAGTTCAAAAATACTTTATTACAAGGGAAAAATTTAATGTTTTTGTTACTCGTATCATCCAGAGTCACGGTGGATGCTGATGCTCTGGGTAGGAAGGCTGTCCAGTTGTAGGCAGTGTTGAAACAAATCCCTCTGACTGAAGACTGTTGCTGTATGATAGTCTTGTGACTTTCATGACTTCTTACAGCTCAATATCCAGGCAGCAGTGAGAAAATTTCACAGAAACACGTCTCAGATGACATAGTTGCTGGCAAGCACTGCTAATCCACCTCATTTGTTTGGCTTCTCCTCTATGAATTTTCATTGGAGGTCGGGGATAAGATCCTTGCAGATGAGAATTATTGTAACACAGCTCCTCCAACAAGCTGCCACCATGAGCGCTGCTATTCTAGCGAAATATTTTTAGGATGACTTAAGTTGAAGTTGTGTGCTCGGTTTGTGCAAAATTGAATCAGACTTATTCTTAGGAATTACATGAATTTAACTGATCAGAGCAAACACTCGGTGTAATATGAGACATTGCTCGATACCCCGGGTCTCTGGACATTCAATTCAATTAAAAAAACTTCAGTTGGGGAAAAAATTTAGGACAAAACAAATATTACAATACTGGGGTTTATGCTATATGTTTGATTAGGTCAATGAGTAAAAACTAAACATGGGTGTCGTAACTCTCTAAGTGTATATTTTCAGTGCAATTATCATTTCTTTTCAGTAAAAAATGACTTTTACAATGTGATGCATTAAATATTGTAAATTTGTGGTAAGGTTGCCATATGTGAGAACCTCATACTGTCCTGTCTAAAGTGAATAGCAGGCCAAGAGCTCATTATTTCCTGAAACATTTCAAGCATGTTCCTGTAAAAGCTCTCACTCTGTCAATGCTTTTCTATATTCTTTCTATCTGTCTCTTTTTAAGCTTCAGTTGTTGCTCTCTTACACAGGCTACGTTTACCATTGTGCAAACAAAGAAAGCATGCTTTCTTTGCACACTTTGCTCGTCTGAATAAGTTTTAGAAACCTAATCGGCCCAGTTATTCCTTGTACTCTTTCACACACCGTTACTGGGAAAGAGAAAGGACTTTAAAATTGCCAGGTGTAAACGTAGAGGTCTTTGCGGTGTGTGTTTGGCTCTTTCCCCCCCATCAGTTTGTTACTCTCACCAAACTCATTTGTTCAGGAAAGTGTAGATGTTCCACAGCGGTGCCTTTTCCCCTACAAATTGAAAGACATTTTTAAAAAAAATGAGGAAGAATGCAATTAAATACATATTAAGAATTAGTTTTTAGTTTAATTTAGAATTTTTCTTTCTACGTTTTTGCCCCCAGTTTTTTTGATATAGAAAATCTGCATCCTACGTAAGTACAGAGTAGGATTAGGTATTCTGAATACAACCTGTTTTCATGCACATCATAACTAAAGTGTAGGTTCCCAGAGTACTCTGTCTCATAAGTTGCTCAGCTGCTTTCAGCCTCTGATTTGCTCTGGTGAAGCAAGTGTAAGCTGGAATTATGAGCTCTGGATCTGAGTGTACATGTTACACTCAGTAGCTTCCATGTTTATCAGACTCTTATTTTGAATTAGGAAGGGAAGCAGTTCCTGAGTTGCCCTCGCGTGTTGACTGACCTACAACATTTGGTATGAGAAGCAATGAAATCCCCACCACAGTTACCATCATTGGGGAAAGAGATGATGATGGAGAGACAGAAAAAATATTTTAAAAAATTGTAAGTACTGTATGTGCACAATGATCGGCTAACCATTAATGATGTAAAGGTCTGCTGCTGAGCTTCCCATTTGTCCTCAACTTAAAAGCTACCCTGTAGTTTTTCAATCTGGACCGCAGTTAAATTTTTTTATTTTTTTTCCAGTTGTGGCCACTGCTAACAAAAACGTTATAAGCGCTAACCCTAAAGCAATAATCATAAATAGTTCCTGTAATGCTAAAGCGCTACACCAACCTCATATGTAGTAGAAGCTAATGCAATTCAAATTATATCTGCCCTTAAGACTACAACTTTCGAGCAGCAATTTCATGTTGTCAGTAAAATATACATGTTCTGTAATGTCAGCTATTGTATTCATGTTTATTTCTTGTTTTCTTGTTCACTTATTTTGTTCTTGCAAGTTTCTTGTTTGAGTTATTTGGAGAAAAAGCGCGAGAACGTGAGAAGAGGAAGCAGAACTGCTGTGAAAGCACTCTTCACCCACTTCAAAATAAGGGCACGAAGATAAACTTGAAAATTCTAAACTGTCCACAATCAAAACTTTAACACAAATGTTGAATTTTATTCAACATTCAAGTAAATTAGAGCTTTAGAAATGCAACCAGGAAAGATTAATTTAGATAAAGCTATGTGTGGTAAACATTTTTTAAGCAAAAGCGCTAAACGGAAGAAATTAGCGGAAGTGTGCCCACCACTAATTTTTACTTCGAAATTCATAGACTGGTGAAAGCTAAACTGGATCATTTTAGATGGAACAAAGCTGTTTTGGTTTTTGTGCGTCAGCATTTGTCTCTAAACTGTGTTTTACTCTTTTTAGACAACCTGCAGGTGTAAGTAATGAATGCAAAGCAAAGGCTTAATAAAAAGTCATACATGCTTAATAATGCACTCTTCTGGATTAAGAAAGGTACAAAAAAAATGTGTTTGCAGGAAAAGAGGAGAATTTAAAGCAGAACAGGGCTGAGAAAGGTTAAGGAGGCTCCTCTAGATGCATCTCAGGAGGTCAAAAGAAGAGGAGTCTCCAGAGTGGGAGAGTCTGGGAGAAACGGAGCAATTGATGGAGTCGGGAGGTCCACAGAAGCAGTAAAACAAACGTGCCCCGCAACAGGTTGGAATTAGATCAACACTATCAAGCAGACCAGATACAAGCCGTGATACCTGGGAGAGATGGATGGGGAGGCCATGTGTGCGTGCAGGAACTGGGGGTGGCATGTGTGCGCGCTGCTGTTAATCTATTTATTTACCTGTCATTGGCAGCGATAATGGTTTTCATCCCCTCTCTCTGTGTCTCAGTCTATCTTGTGATGGGGGATTGGTTTTCGTCTGTCGCTTGATAATCACACCTGTATTTTCTCATCAGCGTCTAATCAGACCAATTACACGCGTGACGGAGAGCATGGGCACGTTGATGTAGGCGAGCGATAAAGACGCACTTCGGCACACGCGCGTGTGTGTGTACACACAAACACACACTTTAGGATTAGGCGCTCTGTCTTGGGATATCTGCGTCTCTTATCAGGGACAGCCAACCCTGACATGACCTGTCAGGACTCATGGCAGCGGTGTCTCTCACTCCCAAACACACATGAACATATAGAGTGCACACTTACATTCTGTGTACCAAGTATACAAAAAAAACCAGACTCCATCATAGTCCTTTCTGTGTCGCTTAATTGTTGCTGTGGAGAATAAATAGTTCTTTTTAATGCTGTTTTTTAATGTTGTTTTCTTGTTTTTTATTGTAGGCATACGATGGCTTTGCGAGTCTGGGGATTTCTCGTCTCCTGGAGCCATCCGACATGGTGCTCCTTGCGATTCCCGACAAGCTCACGGTGATGACCTACCTGTACCAGATAAGGGCCCATTTTTCTGGTGAGGAGCTCAACGTGGTGCAGATAGAAGCCAACAGCAGCCGCAGCACCTACAAAGTGGGCGACTTTGAGACAGACACCAATGCCTCCATAGACCAGGACAAGTTCTACGCTGAACTGAACGACGTGCAACACCACCAGGTCAACGTCGAGCCCCTTTCATCTACGGCTGGCGTTCCCACTGAATCCAACGGCGCCGAGGCCGCCGAAGAGGAGACACCAGAGCAACAGGTTGGAGTAGACTCAACCGGCTCCCCAGCAGCAGGGTCCTTACAATCGTCACCGCCGGTCCCGTTGCCGCGCACAGCGTTGGCTGCAACGGCTACAAACTCTGCCTGCGTGGCCCTGCCAGTGTCTGAGGATAGAGGCGGTCTTCTCAAAGCCAACACTTTAGATCTTTGCGAGTTACCGCAAAGAGCGGAGAGAGAGCTGGAGAAGGAAACACTACGTAAGAAGGAGGTGCTAGAGGATAGAGGAGAGAGAAGTACCGAACCATCGTCCCCTACAAGGAGAGGAAACTCTTTATCACACTTCTCCTATAACAGGGACGCGGACCTCATTAAAAAGAAAAGGGCCAGTCTGCGTCACTCAGATTCAGAGCCAGCTTCAAACATCAAATCCTCCCCAACCAACCACACAGATATCCCCATCAAACAGGTAAAGCCACCTAGTCACAGTATTTGACTTGGCGTTTTGCACTCTTGCATTGCAATGCTGCTTTCCACATGCCTTAAACTTGTTTCACCACAATTTGTCACATTACAGCGGCAAACTGCAATATATTTTATTGGTTTTATGTCTGATTTGCCGGCACAGAGTGGTGCAAAATTGTATTGTCGAAAGAAAATGAACTTATTTACAGCGAGGCATGCATTTACAGTCATCCTTCCTTCACTCCTGAAACCCCTAAATAACACAAAAAGAGTTCAGAGGTCTATGGTAACTGTAGACGCTGCAGAGACCAACACTGCAAAAACACAAAAATCTTAAAAAAACCAGACCAAGTATTTTTGGTCTGGTTTCTAGTTCAAATATCTCTGACACTTGAAATACAACAAAACTAACTTAAAAGTAACCTTTTAACAACATATAGGTATGGCTTGTTTTAAGTCTGTAATTCCTTAATATTGAGGAAAAAGTACTGGATCCAATCTTGTAACAAGACTTTTTTACCATGTTGTAAATGAAATAATCTGCCAGTATTTTGCATCAATATTAAGGAATTATTTGCTTCAAACAAGCTCCTGTATTGATGAAAAGTTACTTGATAGTAAGTTTTGTCTTATTTCAAGTACACAAAGGCATTTGCACAAGAGGCTAGACCAAAAAATACTTGGCAAGGTTTTGTGTTTTTGCAGTGAACAGCTCAGGTATCTATTATCTGGACAACCGTTACTCATGCACACCTCAAATCTGGCCTTGTCGGTGACAAGGAAGTTGTTGTTGGCCATAAGAAGTCCTCCGGCAGGAGAACAACCTTAAACATAAAGCCAGATGTACAGTGGTACGGGTTCATTGAAAACCTGCTTCTGCTGGGATGGTTTCAACCTAAAACTCCACTAAGAGTGGGTAAGAATGTTTGAGACATACCTCCCAAAGACTGGGTGGTGTAATCGCAGTAAAAGGTTGCTCTTTGAGATTGATGCAGTGGGGTTAAATACAAATAAATACCACAATAGATGTTTGAATTTTTGTCTCACTGCCCAGTCTTGCACTATTTTGTATTGATCTATCAGATAGAGTCCCAATGATTTCTCACATGATTTGCAGTTGTAGCTTTAAGGTATCTGATTCAGTCAACCTCAAAACGAATGCATAAATTCTGTACCTTAACCTCAGGACCAGTCTGTGTTTCATAAACTCATTCTTGCTACTTAAGTCAGGTATTAAGATTCCAACAGCGTTTACCTGCAGGTACCTGTCTGGGCCCTAAATGGATTGCTCATGTTTTTATCCTTGCACCCAGGCTTTGATTGAAACTTTCTCGGCGCCGTCAGTCATAAGACAGAGGATTCGTACAACATTCATTTCCTCCCGGCGCTCGCTAAGCTTCAAATCCGTCCAACATTGTTGATACAAACGCAGAGATGACCATGCCGAAAAATTCCCTTCCATTCTCCATTAAATGTTGTTGTCACTTGTCTTGCTGCCAAGAACCCTAACCAGACGCGTCGGGACCCTTAACATGTGGCGACTACCGAACGCGCCCAACAGAACCCCGCTCCCCCTCCTTTGCTTTGACATTTCATTATATTTTTCATTATATTTCCCATCCCTGCAGTTGATGACAGTTTGTGCCGTGACCGCTCAGGCGTGGCGATGCTTTGCACGGAGCAGACATCATCTCGTCTTACACTCTGACACACACCTGTACGCATGTGTGCACCCGCTTGCACAAACCAACTGCGCTCGGTGCAGGCCTGCATTGGTTAACTTCAGATTACTGCTGCTTGTTTACAACCTAAAAGGTCACAGGGGCAGGAAGAGGGGGCTGCGGGAGAGTTTTTTATTTATTTACTACTTTTTTTTTTTTGATGTGCTGTTATCAACTTAATGAGATGCCTCATCACCTGTATCCAAGTTTAATTGAAATTCTTAAACATTATCACTTTGCAGTGAAAAAAATCCCTGCTTGATGGCTGTTCTGTCAAAACCCTTTAAGATAATGTTTTTATTTTATTTTTTTATTTTTTGATCTTTTAAAACTTATTGTACTTTCTAGGTTTGCACCAATAAATCAGCACCAGTTTCTTTCATTCAGCCTCGAGCTGGTCAATAAATCAATAATATATATTACAATAGACACGTGATCGATATCAATAGGTAAAATGTCTGATAAAATAAACAATATATAGAATAGTCAGTGAACCGATCCAAGACCGTACAGGACTCTGGGGATGTAGGCAGAGAAAAGGCTTTAGCCTCTCCACCTCTCGCAGCCAGCTAAACAAGGTCGGTGGCATCTACTAACTTACTCACTCTTTGGTCACCTAGCAACAACTTGTCAAATAACTTAAGTAACTTTCACATCAGGAGAGTCAGGTTTCTCCTCTGTGCCTCATAGCTGCTTAAAAAAAATATTTCACTTGGAGTGAAAATTGAGAATAAAACAAGGAAAGGTTATGCCACCAGTGTGGAAAATACTTCAGATATTTCAAACAAAAAACTAATCAGTGATTATCAGCATCGACTGACTTGAAGTGTTTATATCATGTTTTGTTTTTCGGCTACATCGTCCAGCTCAATATCGGCCAACACTTGTTTGCGAAACCGACCTTACCCACCAACCTTATCTATCAGCCAAGGTCATTTAGTCATATTTAGCCAGTTTTCAGACCAAAACTTGGTATCAGCCAAAGTATCAGGTCAGACTTTTTAAAGTTTGCCGATTGGCCAAAAAAATTGCAATAGGTGAACCCCTATTTATTTCCACATGCCTCATGAAGTCTATATGAGGCATGTCTTGACAAAAGAGCCACAGTAGTTTATTCCAGCAGGGAAACTCATAGAAAACCTGAGAAGCGACTAATAATTGAAAACGCAGGATATTTTTTATACTTATGGTCATTAGAACATTAAGTGTTTTTCTTAAAGAAAATAAATCTTTAAACTCCGGGTGCACCAATAAATCCGTTGCCAAATTAGCAACTTTACTGATGCATTTAACAACTTTTCAAAAAAAAAAAAAAAAAAAAAAAAAAGTATCAGTCAGTCGGCTGATTGGGTTTTTTTACTTTCTGCTATAGACAAATAGAAGATAAGACTTTGTCTGTGCTGCTGGTTTGAAATTAGCGAGCATGAATCTTAAAAGCAGAACTTTATAGGCTCTTGCATTTATGTTGCATTTTTCTTTTTCAAAGGAGCCGTCACCTGCATCTGTATCAAGTCCTCCAGCAGAGAAGGTGGGTCAAATGTTTTTGATCAGACTGCAAAGCTAAATATAAAACGCTTGTTTAAAACGTTTGAAGCAAAGCAAAACACAACTAATTTCAGCATTTGAATTAGTTACTCATGGTTTGTACTTGCTTGTAGAAAGTACTTTCTCGTCAAGAGGAGTTGAAAGAGAGAGCCAGGCTCCTGCTGGAGCAGGCCCGCAGAGACGCCGCCTTGAAGGCTGGAAACAAGAACGTCCCCAACTCAGCTGTCGCAGCACCAAACAGGACTTCAGGCATCTCTGATGTAAGTTATTGCCGCAGTAAAGCAACGGTTCTCATGTTGGCTCTAAGTCAGACTAACTTGTCTTTGTGCTGTCCTCAAGTAAAGGAATCTTTAGGAATGTTGTGGTATCTGCGAGAAGTATGAGGGACCAAAAGTGCCACAATCTAACAAATAATTCTTTATGTTAATAATTAGACATTTGATTTGGGATGTGCAGTGATCATATCTTTTGTTGTTGTTGGTTTGGTGGGGGGAAATACTGTGACGAGAACTGTGATTTATTTCGATTTTAAACTATTAATGATGATGATGTTTGCAACCTCAAAGCTGACCAGAAACTGGCTAGTTTTGCAGTTGAAACAGTTTTTCCACTTCTGGCTCCATGAACACATCAGTTACTATAAGAAATATCAAAAATCTGATTGAATGTTGCTTTTATGTGCAGTTTAACTCTGTAGTTGTACAGCTTAAAACAACTGGTGTACTGAAAGTTACACATAACAGACAGGTTTTTGATTTTTGAGCCGTATTTGTGTTTGTGAGAGTCTGACTGTAAGACGCAATGCATTAATCACCAGAAACATTTGATAAATGCTTAAATACTTTTTTATCTTGAAGTTTATTGTAACACCAATAACTTTTTCATAAAAGTTGGGTGCATTTGATTTTGTTTTTCAAGAAACTAGAAGTCTATATCCAAATGTAGAAGCAAAATCAATCCTGCATTTGAAGCGATGCTTAAATACTTTCATATTTGTTTTTGTTAAAGTTTATGTTAACACACCTGAAAACAAGTGAGTGAACATGTGCAAAAGGGTTGTTTTGACCATGTTATTTCATTTTTTTAATGGGGTTTTTGTTCTAAACTTTTATATTTACATTTTTACTGGAATGTTTAATCCGATTCATCCATTATTTTTGGAAATAAGCGAATAAGTTTATAAAGACGCTTTTTTTTTAAATTTGTGATGCTCAACTAGTTTTGTCACACCAACCTTTGCTTTATTTTCTTTTGACTTTCTTTTACATCAGTGTTCAGGACAAGCGAACTGTACATCCACCAGTCTCTTGAACTCCACTATTCCCTATTTGCTGCTCGCTACGCTTCCAACATGTCGGAAAATCCAGTATAAACTGTCTTGTCCTCTGGCAGACCACTTTCTGAACAAGCTTTTAGAAAGGGGGACGACTTCTCCCTCATTACCTTCAGCTGAGATTTTCTCATGGGCGGCTGAGCGGCGCAACCTGAACGCGTCAGCAAGGAAGAAACTCCAATGTGGATGGACTTCTTCGTTGTCTCCTCTCTCTCTCTCTCTCTCTCTCTCTCTCTCTCTCTCTCTCTCTCTTTCTCTCTCTGGAAACACAACTCTGTCTCTACAGAGTCTGTCTTTGGTCATTTTTGACAATTTATATGACTAACTAAATTTTCTGCCCGCCTTCACTTTTTCCTTAGTGTGCCGAGCAAAAGCAGTCCGCAGACAGCTGTCAGCAGAAGTACATTCACGGTTAAAAAACGGGGGGCGCTGGGAGGAGTGAAGAATCGCTGTACTGAAGCTAACTAGACTAGAAACGCAGCGATTGAAATTGCCGACTCTGAACTGAGCACGCTTCACTGAACATAATATACTGAGAGGAAGGGGCATGCTGATGAACCAGGAGTTACCCTGGGAAAGCACCGTGGTCCAATCTTCTGTCACGTTTCCAAATATTTCAGTAAAAAAAAAAAAAAATGCAAAGGAGTTTAAAAAAAAATAAAGTGACAAGGGATTTGAGGGTAAAATGAAATAAATACCTTTTGGTAATGAAATATCTAAAAGGCAACAGCCGCTTGGCCTCCGCTTTTGCCGCTG
Source organism: Poecilia latipinna (assembly GCF_001443285.1). Lineage (NCBI taxonomy): Eukaryota > Metazoa > Chordata > Actinopteri > Cyprinodontiformes > Poeciliidae > Poecilia > Poecilia latipinna. Next base: position 656,681 of record NW_015112654.1, on the reverse strand, counting down.
GAATCCTTAAAGAGAAATATGCCCTTGAATTAGATGTTTTTCAGAAGTGCGCATGTAAGCGTGTGTGTGTGTGTATGCTCATAGATGTGTGTGTGTTTATGTGTGTGCTGGTGTTTGCTTGCTGGCCACAGGAATAACCATTCTGGAATAATCTGAGGAAATAAGTGAGGACCTTCTTAGGACTGGTGCTGGTTGAAAGTCTTTGGAGGAAAAAGAGCAAATTAAAAGAGGTCTTCAAAGCTTTTGCGGCACCAGTGTATTTCCTCGGTGACAAAAAAAAAAAGAAAAGGTCCTCTTCGGTCCCTTGTTTTGTGGCAAGATATTTGACTTTAGTCAGATTAGCTCCTTAAAGTGGCCAGGCTGATTTCCTGACTCATTTCCAAGGACAATTGGCTAATATCCCCCTCACTATGCATAAGGGAAGGAATCAAAAGAGGAGGGGGGAAGGGCGATATTGAATTGTTTACACTTTTTTTAATAGAAAACATTGATCAAAGGAATACGCCTGGCCTCGGGGCCAATGTGCTGATAATTGTTAGTGATTCAGATTAGATTACTTGATGTCTTGTTTTGATTAGCATGAGTGTGTGTGTGTGTGTGTGTGTGTGTGTGTGTGTGTGTGTGTGTGTGTGTCATCGTTATCAGCTGGAGAGGCAAAAGCCTTTCCCATTTACCTCTCCATCTGGCTAAGTAGGTGCTTTGTGGTTTAGCATGCATAAGGTATAATTTAATTCAATTAAAGCAGGACTCCTTCTTTGAGGGAAGTGACTAATGTGGGATAAAGGAAGGGGTCCTTGTGTTAGCTGTTTTATTGGTGCTGCTTTCAAAGTAAAATTTAGAAATTAGTCTGATTGCACGTTTATTAATATATTAGCAGTCTTCATCTCTTACTCAGAGCCTCACTTTTAAAGAGTTTTTAAGGTTTTGCTTAAAAAAAAGAAATCTACTATGAATGCTTCCTGTGTCCTTATGATTGCATTACATAAACCCGCAGAGACAGGCCTCACTTAATTGATCTGATCTCAAAGCTTCTTAACGTTTTAGAAAAGCCTTTTACGGCACTCATCAAACAGGTAAATATGGGATAATGTCTCAGATCTGCGTCAACCTCCAGTACAACAACCACAACCTTCAAGGTGTTTTATTAAACGTAAAGCAACGTGTAATTACAACCAAAGAACACAGCAGGCAAGTCAGGAATGGAGACCTGAATTTTAAAGAGAGGCTATTTTTAAAAATTATGTACCAAGCAGAATGCATCTTACTTTTCAATCCATTGTCCAATGGATGAATAATAATAATTTGGTCGTACTGCGTCGTACAAACCGATTTTACTCGTCAACATTAACATGCCGGAAGGGAAACATCTGCCCAGTGTCAGTCTGTAGATGAACAACACTAATACCATAAAATACTGCACATGTACTTGGGGTAAAAGGTTCTACAAAATATTGACCTACTTTTTCCCCACAAATATGTAAATCTTTTTGTTAATCTGTTGCATACAACCTCGATAAATACAATTAGCTTGAGGTTGTACTGCTTCACAGTGTGAGTGCTTTTACGAGACTCCTTGTTAAATCAAATTCATCTGTTTTTTTTATTTTTTTATTTTTTATCAGTGCCGTGTATCCACACATCCACGACCATTGTGACGGGATGTTTCATGCTTTTGCAGATGTGTGAGTCTGTGTAGTTCTCCTGACCTATGCTCTCCCTCCTGCCATCCTTAATTGTAGCCCACAGTGACTGCTTCTTTCATCTAAGGTCACAGGTTTGGGTTTCTCTCTCTCTCTCTGCCTGTCTGCTCGGTTACTTTCTCTCATTCTCTCCCTCTTTCATGTCTGTTTTTGATTTTTCATGCAGTGTCTTTTTGTTCTAATCACTTAAATTGTTCTCAATGTTTTTTTCCCCCCCAAATCAGCCTTTTTCTGTTAGTTGCTTTTTGCTACTTTGTTCTTCGCCTTGTTGACCTTTTAAGGACATGTACCTACCGTCTAACTTTTATTCAATCAGTGGCCCTTACAACACATCACTAGTGAATGATATGAATGTCTTCAAAGATTGTAACCGGAGTTGTACCAATCCGATATTAATATCTGTATCGGTCCCAATATTTAAAAAAGTTTAGATCAGGTATCTATGGCAAGGTGCCTGATTCATAAGGTCAATTCTATGCTTTGTGCGATATTGTGTTTTATTTATTTTACATTATATTTAGAATCTCTAATTGCATTTTCTAAACCATTTGAAAGAGAGCTTGTCACAGTTTATTTTTACATGCTTGACCAATGTAGCTGGTTTCAGTTTCTTTATTATTTATTTTACATTTGC
>NW_015112654.1:649589-651257 GCF_001443285.1 Poecilia latipinna | reverse complement strand
CATTGACTGAACAACATTAAGTTATGTTGTTTTTACATGTTGGACCAAGATTGTCAAGCTATTTAAGTGTATTTAAGTATGCTGTACTGGTGCCAAGTTATTGATAAATTTGTGATTCAACATATTTATGTTTAAAAAATGAAACTTTTTAAGTCAGTTCAGCTGTTTTTCTGTCGGCATTGGCCAATGCTAAGCCTCAAATATCGGTAATGGAAGTAAAAATAGTGGATCGGTGCATGAATTTATTCTTGTCTTATTCTAAATACCATTTTTTTTGTGTTGCTCTTTAGTCTTCCCCACTGTTCTAATTTTAATAGAGAAGTTGGTGTGTGTCTGCGTCTATTCGCTCCAGGTCTTCTCATCCATTAGCAGATGAGAACAGTAATTTCACAGCGGCCTGGCCAGGCTAATTATCAGGATCCACACTAGGTTTGGGATGAACGTGTGCCCGTGAACCGCACTGTGTGTAATTTTTTGAAAAAAAAAAAAAAAACCCTAACTGTAAAGCGATGAGGTGTGTGTGTTTTGTGCAAATATCTAGCACCTGTGGCCTTTTTAAAAAGTGTATGCGCTTGCTTAAGGAGTGCACACACATGCCTTGGTGTTTTCCAGGTAAGAGAGTTCCCCTGCTCACTGACTCGTTGTGATTCCTATAATTGGGTCCCGTTTGATTTTTGCCGACCAGCGCCCCAGCCGCCTCCCCCCCGTCCTCATCAGTGGAGCAGGCTCCTGGGTCTCTGCTGTTTCGACCTGTAGGTGTTGTCATCTGCTGTCTGCACTTTAGTTTTTCTTTCTTTTCATTTTAATTCTTAGATTTTGTACGGGACGTATTCTGTTTCAGTGTAAGAAAACATAACATATGTTTTCTTCTTTTCCTTTTCTTGTCAGAGGCTGTTCAGATTGCTTGTTTTCTGGTTATTTGCACTTTAGGTGGAGAAACTGCATTCAACTTCTGTGCACCACAAATCTGGAACAAACTTCCAGAAAACTGCTAAACAGCTGAAACACTGTTTTCTTTAAATAGAGGCCAAAAACACACCTGTTTAGAGTTGCTTTCAACTCACAATCACTTGGACATTGACCAACGTATTTGATGTGTATGGATATTTTGGAAGATGGCACTCAACAAAATGTAATGTTTGGTAGTGGTTTCAGAATTGGTAACTTTATAATGTTTTCATGACATATTTTTATATTTTTATGACGTAAAGCTCTTTGAACTGCCTTGTTGCTGAAATGTGCTATAGAAATAAACTTGACTGATTTATTGACAGAGTGTAAAACAACTTAAAGCATTCACTAATTGGCAGCTGTGCAAACATATTAAAGAGTGTGATATACTCTTTACAAGTCTCAACAACAATAAAATAATTTGTAACAGTTCCTTTTGCCCTTTCTGCTCGTCAGTCATGCCATTAAAAGGCAAGAAGTGAGGTGCTGTCTTTACACAACGTACAGAACAAAATGGTACTGCTTTTTAAAATTCTGACATGGCTTTGTGGACTCTGCTCCTTCATCCACAGTTTGTTCTTTGTTCCTCCTCTTGTCCTTTCCCTTTTTTTTACTTTCTCCCTGCAGTAATAGTTTTCCTCCAGGCCTTGTTTGAATGTGCCTGCCACTCCTTTATTCTCTCTGTTCTCCATTTTTACCCCTCTTCTTCCTTCTCTC
>NW_015112654.1:632703-646032 GCF_001443285.1 Poecilia latipinna | reverse complement strand
TTAACGAGCAGGAGAAAGACAGCTCTCTAAATTGCAGGACAAGAGCTGATCAAGCCGTCAGAGAAGAAAGCTGTAATTCACCTGCACTCGCAAACCTCTTCAGGGCCCAAATACCTCTTCATCTTTCTTTTCTCGCTACTTTGTTCACGTGTGACCAACTGCAAGGGTCAGAAACGGCACAATCCATCCTGTTTTGTTTTCACAATACTGACTTTTTTTTTTCTTCTTTTTTTTCCATTTCCTTGCAATTTTATTGCTTGTGCGAAAACAGCCATTTTTAAAAAAAAAAAATCATCCTAGAGAAATTTTAGGGATGCACTGATTTCTGGCCGATCACCAATCTTAAAAATAATTTTAAAAAAAAACCAAAAAAAACAAAGTTCCGACCTGATGATTCTGATTTTGGCTGATACTGATCTTTCTTTTTTATTTGAAAAGTTGATAAATATAATGACACTTCAGTGGCTGATTTTCAAACCTTTCCTGAGGTCAATAAGATTGGTTTCTCATTTAAGAATCGGCCAATACTGTACTGTTCCCTTGATGAAGTGAACAAGGAATATTTAAACAGAAATGTAAAATATAAAAATGTCACAAAACTGTAGAGTTACCTCAACAAGACTGATGAGTATCACAACGTTTGTTTCCTCGCCTTGGCTGTACATTTCTCCATTTCTCTTTATGGGACAGGTTTAGTTCCCTTATTTCAGCCAGCTGACCAGTAGCTAACTGCAATCACTTTGAGGAGGAGCGGTGCTTCTCTGGGTTCATGAAAATGTGTCAAACATCTCTGACATATTTTAATTTAAATAAAATCACGGAACATGTCATCCTTCTCCATGAGAACCACAAGTTGCGGATAGGCCATGAACAAGTTGCACAGATATTTTTTCAATGACATCGTTACTGACTTCCACAAGGAGTTCCTTTGAGCATTTTGACTGATCAAACTCAAATGAGAGATAAACAAATTTCTTAGTATCTGAATAGTTTCATATGTTTTCTTCTGTTTCTGATCCTTTCCAACATTTCATAATTCCTAATATGCATTAGGGAGTGATTCTCATAGTAGAAATGTTTTGCATTTTGCAGAAAATCAGTTTTTTAAATTAAATTTTTATTCCAACAAGTCATTGTAGCAATACTTAGAAAAATGCACATCACCTTAAACCACTTGTATTAGCAAAGAATGCCTTTACCAGATTACAGTTCAAACTGTATAAAGTTACTTTAGAGCTTTACTCAGAACAGACACTGAAATCAGAAGTACAGTGTCCCTGACAGAGACACATACCCACTAACATCACACCCCACATATACATGGACACACCACTTCTGGACCTTCACGTTAGTTTCTAAACATTTATACTCTGACATACAGGTTTATGGCCGTCACCTCCATCTCACAGGTTAATATTTCTGTATTCATAGCGTTCATATATTCGCACACCCAGACCCCTATCATGGGCGCTCACCTGTCAAATCATAATTAGGGTGTGTTCCTGTTCTTTGATAGCTATATACAGTGGTTCTTCTTTAATTCTTTATCAAATGCATTGATCGCTGTGGGCCTCGCATGCCCATTGATCCGCGCAGTCCGTCTGGAGGCAGCCGATAAGCTCCACACTCGTCTCCATCTGCCTCCCTGCTTCCTCCTCTGTCACTCCCCCTTTTTGCTGTCTTGCCTTGTTAACCTAATTTTGACTGGAAAAAACATAGCACATTTCTTAATTTGCTTCGTTTCACCTACTTGAATATACTTTGCTCTGCTTGGAGACGATTGGACCAATTTTGAAGTCTCGTTCTTGAAAGTGGGAAACCTCATTTCTCAAGTCCCTTTGGGTTGTGCATCTTCTTTTTTTTTAAAATAGCGTTGTAGGAAACACTTTGTATTTTAAATCAATTATAATTTTCATCATGTTTTTACAAACAACCTTCTGTGCTCACAAACCCATTGGTTTCTGGCAATAGACTGCTAGTCTTGTTAAATGTCAGAATATATACACCATACATTTGTAACAGAAGACGCCTTAAAACTTGTACAAGGAGAATATAAAGTTTTATCATCTCAGAGGCATTTTCTTATCAAATTTTAAATTAAACACAAATGTCTAGCCGTATGTTGTATCCGTATCCTGCCTGAACCTTCAATCTAAGCTGTGTTGAGCAATGCGACTTCTTTTGTGTGTGTGTGTTCAGCAGTGCTTTTGCATGTGTGTGCTGGACAAGATAGAGACCTAAAGGACCTCTTGACTGTGAATTAGCCTGTCATGACAAATGTCTGGAACTGCATGACTGGCTGCCAGACTGGCTGGCTATCTGGGAGGTTGGCAACCTCTTTTTAGATAGCGATTGTGTGTGTGTAGCATCACTCTGTGCCCACGCCAGGTCTCTGTACATGACCGGCGGTGCGTGCCCTCTCACCCTTTTTTCTCCCCCCACTCACCCAAAAAAGAGCAACCAGGGCGACAACCTGCTCAGAAAGAGCCTCCAAAGCAGAGAGGGGTCCTCACGCGACGCCAGCCCCACAGAGGAAGCCTCTGTCTCAGCCTCGCAATCATCCGTTGAGCCTCCTTTTCCCCTCGGAGGTTCCCACCCGTCAATAGAAGACACAGTACACGATTGTTCTTGTCACCATTCAAAAAAGCAAAGTCTCTTCTCCTCCTGAGCCTCCATTCTTAAAGCCGGGTTACCCACTGACCACCAGCTGTCACGCTTTCTCTCCTCCTTTTTCTCTGCTTGTGTTTTTCCATCCTGACTTTGATCGTGTAATGATGCAGCTGGTTGGGTTTGTACTGTCTGTGTTTTTACTTGGGTTATGTCCCCGTGGCTTTTGGACGTGACGTTGGGCTGTTGGCACATTAAGGCAAGAGTTTGTTTCCATCTATTGTCACTTTCCAATTTGCAAACTGTGAGTGTGAGTGCCCCCTTTTGTCCTGTTTCTATGTCCGCTAGGTGGCATTTAATCTCCACCTGGTCAACCAATTTGCTCTTCAAAAAAAAAAATAAAAAAAACTTCTGGCATATCTTTTTGCCACTGAGCAATGGGTTTTAATTGGACTGACAAAGTTGGTAGCGCTTGATTGACAGGCACCAGCCTCAGTAGGTCTGGCAATGAGCTGAAGTTTTGGAATGCACTAAATTACAAGAGGAGACAATGTCCTCTTATACATATTTGCAATAGTTAGAGCTTAGAAATTCTTTATGCTACAGAGAAGACAGATGTTGGAACTGGGAATCTGCTTTTCTCTTTTCCCGCTTTTCTAAATAGGAAAACTCTCAACAAGTGTAATTGACATCTTTCAAAGTTGGTAATATCGCTCAAACTTTTTCACATTTTGTCACATTGCAAAGTCAAATTCAATGTACCATGCGTAGTTTTTACAAAAATTGTTGCTGTCTTAATGTGATTACTTTTATTTTGAAGGACCTGATTAATGTAGGTTAAATACAAACTGTCAAATAAAATCCCAATGAAATACATTGATTACTATAAGTACCTTGAAAGTATCCATACACTTTGAGTTTCATGTTTTGTCACATGACATTTACCACTTTTCATATGAAAGTGGAATTGAATGTGTCAAGCACACAGTCTGTTCCATGTTCATCATAGTTTTGTTCATAAATGTTCTCTTAACATTGGACTTTGTAGAACAACTGGATTTATACTGAGGTCAGATTAAAGACGATCTTTACTGGGGGATCAGATCTTTGGAGCCACCCTTTTCTCAGGATCTGAGATGGTTTTTATACATAATGAGTGGTTGGAAGATGGCCCAACATAGACCATAACTTCCTGTGTCAATTCTACAAGTGCAACCTTCCACAGGAGCTACTGGTCATCTACACGGCCATTATTCAGTCGGACCTGTGCTAATTCATTATTGTGATTTGGCTCACTCACAAAAGAGGAGAAGTCCAAACTGCAACAATCAGATCTATTGAGAGGATCATTGATGCTAACCTTCCCTCCATCCATGACTTGTTCAGCTCTAGTCAGGAAAAAGGGAGCCGACATTTCTACAGACCCCACACATTCTGGACACAAACTGTTTTCAGATATTTATCTTTAGATTGGTGCTACAGAATGCTATTTGTAACAACCAGCAAGAAACAGGAACAGTTTCTTGCTCTAGGCTTTCTCTGATGGATACCCAAGAGTACCAATATTGAAACCATGCATATTTGCACTAATTCAACCTCGCCTTTCTCTTTTGCAATATTACTTGATGAATACATATTATAAAATAGAAAAAAAACCTTTGGCCTTGTTTTATGCAGCTGTACATATGTTTATATTTTTAATTATACAGAAAAAATCAGAGCAAAAATCATATGTGTATGTGCACAGACTTGGCAAATGAAAATGGTTAATTATTTACTAATAAGGGTGTCCTGATGCAACGTTTTGACTTCCGATACAATACAGGTATTGCAGCTTTGAGTATCGGCCGACACCAGTGTTTACCAAATACAATATCAGCATGAATCATACATACTTTTATTACTTACTCTGTAGCGTGGAATGTTAGAAAAGGCTTGATCAAGTGATATTAGTCAGGACAGTAGTCAACATCAAGTATGAGAACAACTGTTATTGTTAACTAATAGGTCTGTGTGCGGGATAAAAATCCTAAGGGATACAAATGCTGGGCTGGACTAAATACTGGAGTGGAGTGCTTCTCTCTTAGATTGTAGATGCAGGCTGATATAATTCAATAACATTTACCAATTTCCAATATCGATCTTCGATCGAGACACCCCTGTTTGCTAATTTGATGACTTGCAAAATTAAGGCAAACTAAAAACCTTGTATCATTCTCCTTCCACTTCAAGGACTTTGTTGGTTTGTTCCATCAAAAATCCCAATAAAATATGTTGAGGTTTGTGGTTGTGACCTGATAAAATACGAAAAAGTTGAAGGGGAATATTTTTACAATGCACTCTACATAGTCCTATTTTAAAACGCAACCTGCACATGCATGTAAAATTAGACACAAAATGGCTACATCTTTCCCTCTCCCTCCACCAAAATGCCTTCTTTCTGTTGCTGCCGCAGCCAGGCGGTATTCCGCTTCCATAGTGTTAATCCTTGCCCCTGGACAGACAAACTCAATTTCCCGTTTTTCTGTCCCCAAAATTGGCCAACACCAATAATATAGAAGGATGTTTTGGATTGTGTTGGTTCCAGAGCTTATGTATATGTATACAGATAGAGCGACATCAGAGTGGTAGTTGTATCTGTAAAGGCCAGATTTGATATCTGAACCAGACGATAGCCAGAAGGCCATAACATTGTAACATTACCGTTATCATATTGCATTATGGAAACATCCATATTCCTGCTTCCTCAACATGCAGATGAAAAAGATGGAGGTAAGAAGGAAACAAAGACCTCCTGGAACAAAACCAAGCTGACATAAAGAAATTATTGAACCCATTTGTAGGTTTCCATTCCAAGAATACAAACTGAAAAACTTTTAACAGTTTGATGCAAAGCAGTTTTTAAACTATATTCTAAAAACAACAAACCAAATCAATGTTAACTTTTGTGTGGTGTTATAAATAAGCTTTCTGTTTGTCAAAAACCAAAGAAGTCGTCCCTTTAAATCTACTTTTCTATAGAACAGTAACAGCCATTCCTCCTGTCTTCACTCTTTATCTCCCTTTCTGTCTCGCCCCCCTCCCCGACTGTCTTTCTTTTTATCAGTCTCTCTCAAAGGTGCGTTCCCCTCTCCCTATGGCCATCCCCCTAGGCGCTCTCTCTCTCTTTCTCTCTCTCAGCACACACACTTGCAGAGTGCATTAGGGTTGCTGTCATTTACAATACAGCCCCATTGTCCCAGCCAAACAATGGCTACAAACAAACAATTGACATGGAAATGGAGAGATGTAGCTCATTAGCGGGGGCTGCTTGTTTTGTTAATGGATAAATGGGTGGCTTCAATAGGCCTTCCCTAAAACCCTGCCTCAATATGGAGAAGCCTGATTAACAGGAAACCACAGGGAGGAAAGCGGCGATGGGGAAACGCAGCTTCGCTCTCCCCTGGGCCATAAGCGGTGAGCTCTGTTCGAGGGATGAGGCATCAGTTCGGAGTGTGTTCACACGTACAAGTGGAATATCGAGTCTGTCTGTTACAGTGACAAAAGTTAGACAAGCGACTTCCAGCTTTCTGTTTTCTAACATCCTTTTAACTCGTAGTGAATCTTTCTGCCCAAGATTCACTCATGACATTTCACAACAGTACACTGATTTGAATGGGAATGCTCTCTCATATCTTGTGTGTTTGAATTAACTAACTTGTCAAAAGTCTTGCCAAAACTCTGGGTGCGTTCACTCCAGATCTGCTTTAATCAAACTCTGGTCTGTTTACCAAGAAAACCTGATTCATTTTAGCAGGTGTGAACATGTAATTGAACTCTGGTCTACCTAAAGCCTGGTGCGTTTCAAATACAAATGTGAATAATAAGTGTGCCAGAGACCACTCCAAAAGCAGGTGTGGACTACAGTGTAGGGCTTTCTGGGTAAATACAACCAAACAAACACTAGAGGGAGAAATGGCTTGTGTGTTTTTTTTGTTTTTTTTACTAAAGGGAAATCCAACAATTGCTAAAATCTGATGCCACTCCAATTTTATTTGCATTTTGTGAAGGAAGTTGTTCTCAATTCTTATTCAGAGACTTTCATCTCATTTCCTTCAGTGGTTCTTAGTGCAGCGCCCTCATCGGCGAGATGGAGAACAGCTTTTTAAAAGTTTGGATTGTTTGACGGTGCAACATGGAACGAACCACACCAGATGAAAATGTAGTAAATGTTGGACTATCAGGAGTAAGAAGACCCTTGGTTTCAGATTACCTGTCCTGGATATTTGCTTGTGTCACTGCTTACTGTAGCTAATAGACTGTGCAGTGAGTCTGTGCTGGTTGAGCCGTCAGCAGGCAAGTGCCTGTCTCAACTGATGGTGGTTGCTATGTGTGTGTTTGTATGTGTGTGTCTGTAGTGGCCACCGCTATCAGTTAGATCATATTGAAACCACCTGAAAATGGCATTTCTGCCATTACTCTGATGGTGACAGCTCAATACTGTATCTGTCTGCTGCCAAGATGAGAAGTCTGTGCCTGTGTGCTCTAACCTGCATAATGTGTTGAGATTTGTCCATGTATTTTGATAAAACTTTTTAGAGACAGGTATATCTTCTATGGTCAGACTAGAACCGAAACCCAAACCTATGTGAGGTGACCCTGTATAGATACAAATTGGGCCTGGAACTTTTATTTTGATTAATTGATTACATCAATTTTAACACGTTAGAAATTCTAATGCAATTATTTTTTTTTTACTTGACCTGTCTAGGATGTATCTGGCCTCTCGCCCATTCACCGCTGGAGATGGGCACCAGCACCCCTCGCGACCCCACTAGGGATATGCATGTATGAGGATGGATGGATGGATGGATGGATGGATGGAAGTGCAGAGCTGGAACATTTGTAGTTGTGTTTTTCTGATAATTTATTTTTTTAAAATATCAGAGACACAGGGCTGGTATAACGCTTTTCCTTTGAATTTTCCGTTTGGAGCTCTTTGTGCATTTTCAAACAGAGTTCCTACACATTCTGAAAATTGACCCAATCTTTCCATTTGTCCTTCCTTCTTTCCAGGTTCCATATCTAAACCGTGACGGCCATCATCATATTTACCGTAGATTCATTCTGGAGCTTTGGATTTCAATGTATTAACTGACAAAAAGAAATTTGGAAACCTGAGCTTGGAAATGTATTGAATTTTGGCATGAACTTGTGTAGAAACTTTGTTTAATGAGTCACTACTGAAATGCCACTGCTAATTGAAGATCACCACTAGTAATTTAAAACAGAAATGTTCTGGCAGCATTACAGTAGATGACAGTTCTTAACTACAATCAATGGGATCTGGACAGAAACAGTTCTCTGATCTGGTATGGTATTCCTCAGCTCTCCCTTTTCTCGAACCCACAGTGTCACCCAAACATTGCTAGATTACTCACATGTCATTAAATCCTAAGAAGTCACATAATTAATGCTACAAATTTGGTTGATGAGAGAAGGTAACACACTGAAATGAAATCAGACAGCATCTGGTGTCAAACGGTCTTAGGTTCATTTGGCCCAGGCACTGAAAAAAGTGAGTTTGTGCTTCAGCTCATTATTGTTGTTAAAGATTGTTATTGTTACGGTTGATTTATATAATACCTGGATCTGTGAGGAGTCGTTTTGTACCAAAGGCATGCACATAAACTGTAAAACCTTGCAAAACAACACATTTTCTGGCCTGACGCACTTCTATGTGTCTGACAACTATGTTGTCTTAGTGGTTTAGCCTCTGACTCACACAGAGCTATGTTTTCATTCCTGTGGGATAAGATGTGTTGTCCCTGTATTTTTTTGTGTGTTTTTTTACCCTGTGTTTTTCCTTCCTGTAAAGCAAATATTTGTATAAGACTTGTTTTATAATCCTGTGGTGAAAAGTTTTACAAACTTGGAGACGAGTTTCGGGGCAAGAGCAGAAATTCATCATCTTCCAGGCCTCACTTTTCCAAATTTTACCTTTTGTGCACCTTGATCTTTGAGGAGTCACCACTCCTGGCTTTCCCTTGTTGCAACACAGCAATGGGCTATGTGTCTATTAGACATATTCCCATCAGGACCTCTTTGTTGCTAACGCAATCTGATTCCTGTTTACATCAATGGTCATGCTCTGCTGTTCCATACCATGGAAGTTTTCTGATGGCCTGCATCCAAAGGCTCTTAGTGTGTCTGAAAACAGCATTTAAAATGAGCTACCTTCTTTGAAAAACAGTGGAAAATCCCATTATGATGTATTTATGCTAGCGCTATCAAGGATTGTTGGTGTTCTCACATCAAAATACAGTGAAATATGCCTTTTGAAAGCCATTTATTTGCAGTGACTTTTGGAAAATGTGTGGGAGTTGTGTTTGTGATTGCTGTTCAAGCAAACCGTTTGAGTAAACAAAGTAGTCTTTAAAAATGTTATGTCAGATTCCTGTTTGCGTTTATGTAGTCCTGCATAATTCTTGCCAATCAAAAATCTAGCATGACAGGCTTATTTGTGGTCTTAAAACTCCAATACTTCTTGCTATTAAACTGCAGGGAAAGAGTGTGGCATTGAGATAAAAAAAAACCAGATAACGTTGTCCTGAAGCAGTTCAGAATGGTATGAACATACGGTCCTTATGTTGCTTTCATGATATGTTTATAGCAGATCTATAAAAGCAGTTCTCTTATGACATTTGCCCTCTAAAGAGCCATTTTCTCTGGTTGTGTGCAGGAGCGCGATGCAGAGCGGCGGAGACAGCTAAGAGAAAGAGCCCGGCAGCTTATAGCCGAGGCCCGATCCGGAGTCAAGATATCCGACATGAGCTTGCTGGATCCAGCTAACGTGGAGAGAAGCAAAGGAACCAAGGCAGCAGGAGGTCAGGACACACCTGAAGGCCCTCACACATGAAAATAAGCATAAACATGAGCCACAATCTTTCTGAAGGGGATTTATGTTTATTTATTTACCGACATTCACAGTAAAAACATGAAATATTCATCGTAAGTAATTCATAAACTGACAATCTCTAATACTTATTTGCTGTAATTCAAACGTCACAGTCGTATGGTTTTGACTTCAACTTTCTGCAGTCACTCACACATTTCCATTATGCTCTCTAAAGGGGTTCTGCCTAATCCTCAGTGAAAACAAAATGTCATTTGACAACAGCCGCGGGTCTAAAAATCACCACCCCCTCTATTACGTCTTCACTCTCGTCCGCCGTCTCTTTAGGCCAGTAATTATTAATCAGCACTGCATATTGTGCGTCTAAATTATGTTCAAAACACCGTACACTTCTAATAACATCTTGTAGCGGTAGCAAACGCTGCCTCTGCACATTTCCCACTGCTTTCCATTTCCCTGAAATTGGGGTTATTATCACAATGACCATTATTAGGCTGCGCAAGTCATTTGTTTCAGATGTCTTTGTGTTTTACACCCTGCCTTTAGTTGCTTTGTTTTAGAAGATCAAGTGCCCTGCATGCAAATGACAAAGACTGAATGCAGGTTACAAAGAAGAAGAGCCTGATTTTGAGAAAGAAATAAAGTGAATTCAACTTGATGTCAGAACTGTGAAAACAAAAGGAACAGGAAATTATAGATGCACGGTGACTAGATCGCTTCTTCCATGTGTGAGAAAATGTAAGATGAGATTCAAATATTGCCAAACTAATTCTGGGGTTTGTTTTCAGGTAAGCTAACATGCTAGAATAAACATTAAAAAGTTTGATATGACATGATGTTCATATTTTGAGAGATGCGTCAAGAGATCATTTGCCGACTGGAACTGGTATATTTTCACCTTGACCATTTCTGGTAGGTAAAAAAATGCAAAATCCAATCTTAATTTTTACCGAGTGTTGCTTAGCACAATACACTTCGGTAGTGACATTTTTGCTATAAGATGAAGATTTTCAGAATCAGAGAAGTTGTCAGAGAAAGCACAAAAACTGTAAAAAGCCATGTAAAAGGAACCATATTCTCTGTAGAGGTAAGTCTGCTGTCCCTTCAGATTCATACAACAGGGAGGTGAACTCTGGGAGATGCTGGCCATATCACTCCCTCGTCATGGCATCATTTTGCATCTTTTTTGGCTGTGAAACCCAGTTCTTTGCCACAGGACAGCAGTTAGAGCATGAATTGCTGTCCGATTTCACAGGAAAGTGGTGGGGGAGCAGATAGACCCAGAGTTGACATCAGTAGATACAGGCTAGATTTGGAAATGTTGAGACTCAAATGTTGTGGGAGTCGGCCACATCTCCAGGATGTTCAATTTGGTGAAGACCCTTCAAGGTCCTCAAGACACAGCAAGTCGAGCTCTTGTGAATCGCCTCCCGTTTCAGTGTAGGTCATGGTGTTTGGCTACATATGTGGCTTACAACAGTACAGTAAACACAACAATCATGGCAGAGAGGATAGACTATCATGAGTTCACAAGTTCGAAGGATGGCGAAATGATGATTGACGAGCTCCAACATCTCCATGAAAATAACATAAGGCATCGGATCAGAACCAAGCCGGGGGAGTTCAGTGTTTTAGTCCAACAGTACATACTTCCTCACAGCTTTGGACAATCAGTACTTAAAATATCCATCCTGGATCGTTTCAGGACCTCAATGTTCGACTCCCGGCCCGTTGACTATTGCCGTATGTCTTCTCCTGCTCTCTCATAACCCTCTTTACTGTCGCTTCACTATCAACTAAAAGGCTACCAGAGCCGAAAAAAAATCCTAAAACAAATTCAAGCTATCCTGCTCAGTTACTGAAAAACTGACTTCTGGAAGGTTAAATTAGAAAAATAACATGATTTTCAACATGCAACTGCAACAATGAGAACCCATTTCAGCAGTTTGGCTCAACCATGCAGAGCCCTTAAGCGTGCTCTAGGGAATCCACACTGAGACACAGTCAGTAATGCACTCAGCTCCTTCGACTAGACAGTAGAAATTAGCAAACATCTGGAGGAAGTGCACATCTGTTGAGCTCATTATACGAGCTACTTCTCAGCGCAGTGCTGCTAAAATTGTTTTTAAAGTGTTAGTAGTGATGTTGTGATGACTTCCTGAAGATAGAGTTTCAGGAAGAGCAGGAATTTATAAAGAGGCCCAATTTCAAGGCATCATTTACAATGTAAGATTTATTTTAGGTCATAATGTCTGAAAGCAATAATAAATGAAGTTTAAGCACCAAAATCAACGCTAATAAACTCTTATCAAGGGGGGAGGGGGGGCAAAAACAGCCGAGGACAAAGACTGTGAGACAAACTGAAGATAACACTTGATTTATTTGCTCCCTCAGCATTTCTGTATTGGACTAATTGTTGATCTCATTAAAAATGGAGTCAGAGGAAAGAACAGAACCTTAGAGGAGGAAGAAAGAGAAACGCTGTGGGCTGTGATACACAAGGCCTGCCGAGCAGAACGGCTAATCCTAGCCCCCACTCTCTCCGTCTCTCTGCCGCTCTCCCCTCATCACCATTCACAGTCCTTTAAATGCACCTCGGCCTGCCCCCTCCAACAGTCTGCCTGCAAAGAAACTTTCCAAACTCCATCACCATGGCCCCCCCTATTAATTAGGCTTCAGCCAGCCACGCAGGGATGGCGCTTGCTAGCACGCTTCACATCGCAGCTAGCAAATTAGAAAAGAAAAATCAGGAAATACTGTTATTTTGACTCCCTCTCTTTCCCTCTTTGTTCTTGGTGTTTCTCTCCTCCAAGTAATAAATAGCAGAGGAGGGAGCTCGCAACGTCTGACACTGTTTACTGATTGTTTTGTTTTTAATCCATGGTGGGTTATCCATGCAGCTAGCGCCGCACAGGTCTCCATTTGACTTTCTCCTAACATGCTTTTTGTTTTGTTCCTAATGTGGAGACACCATTGTTTCCAACGAACCCCTCAGGAGACTTAATGGAATATGTGCTTTCATGTTTTTGAGGTTTTTTTGTTTGCCTCACCTCTTTTATCTGGAACAAGAAAGGCAAGCAACAGATCTTTGAATGAGGGAGAAATTATACAGAGTTCTCATTTTCACATTGTGTGCCAGAGTTTTTTTCTTTTTTTTGTTTTTTCTGCCCCAACACACAAACCCACTCAGACATGAGGTACAAACTTGACTCTCTGCTAGGCTTTACTAATTTAGTTTGAGCGTTATACTGGAGAGTTCGTTGTTTGCTCGGGTGCCGGAAATTCTCGTAAATGTTTGAAATTTACTTTGGAGTTTTCAAGGTTTGAATTTTGGATAAAGAGCCCCGGAGGCATGGATCCTTAATTGCTTTCAAACAAATTTGTGTTTTATTAAATGCTTTGGTCTTTTAGATTAAAAATACATTAAACTCTTAATGCAATAAAGACTTCTCTGGACATAGTACATCATATTCATTCAGGGCATTTAATGATAGAGTTGAGCTTTTCTTTTACCAGGATGGAACAAAAACACAGCAAACTTGGTTGTACTACCATATAATCTTGAAAAATGAAATGTAAAAGGAGCCCAAAATCAATATGGGTTTAATGCCCAGGATGAGTGAGCTTGAACTTTTGACTTAGCCATATATTTGTATATGTTAATGGGAAGTATATGAATGAATTTCCCTTTAGCTAGGATCAGTAGTATGCCTTATTATTTCTAATTCTTCTGTACATAACATCATAATACATAAATACATACAGTTGTGGTCAAAAGTGTACATACACTTGTAAAAAATCATAATGTTATGGCTGTCTTGAGTTTC